>NC_142934.1:105171561-105204061 GCF_046866305.1 Octopus bimaculoides | reverse complement strand
AAACCAAAAACCAATTCTGAATGTCCGCAGCAAAATTCACACTGTAAAACCTAGCGAAAATTAAATCTATAGCCCAAGAATATGAAGATCATTCCGATGGGCTTTCACACAGATTTCGCTCAGAAATCTTTGGTAGATGTAAGACTACGGTAGTATACAACGAAACAAGATAGCATCAAAAAGTTATATAAATTAAAATCAAACTTCTTATCCTCGCAGTTACGTCGTTGTGTGTGGTCTCATTGTTGTTTAGCCAAATGTTAGTCCTGATATAAGAGAAATTATTTTATTCAAATGAGACCATCCCGACCTCTATTCTTCGAATTCAGACATATTCCATTAACTTCCTTTCTTAATGCCGTGCAGAAGAGTGATGCATAATTTTTGAGAGACTTGACTTATTCAAAATTGAATAGCAATTAAATAAAATTATTAAATGCCTTAATCTGATGTTGAAAGATTGGGAAGTATACGAAATCATTACAGAAAGTTTATGGATACCCTTTATATATGTATGCATACACACATATCCATATGCATACATTAATACGTATATAAGTATTTGTGTATCTATAAGCACCAGGAACGTTGAACAGATCAATTAAGAAACCTGCCATATTTATTGAAAATTTGATGTTTTAACTGAGTATTAAACGTTGACATGCTATAAGTACAGTTAGAGAATAACATATCCAGACATAATTTCTACTACTGAAGGAAAGGGGTTGAAACATACTGCATTGTAAAAAAAAAGTGGGAGAATCTAGATAATAAAATCTTTTATCGATGCAAATTTCTCTAACACGGATCTATACTATAAGAATATAAATATTTAATATCTAATACTTGTTCGACAGAATTATCAAATATTAAGAGAAATAATAAAAAAGGATTTATTTGAAATGAATTCGCAATTTTCTTTTCAGTTTTTTTTTTGTATATATACATCGATTTTTTTTGGAATGTGTAAGTTATATTATATTATAAAATGTAAAATAAAATGATTTATTACATATTTTGTAAAAAAGAACAACTTTTTTTAATTACAATCTTGACATTTAATAAGTTATTGATATATTTATACATATAGATGGATATATATATATATATATATATATATATATATATATATATATATATATATATATATATATATGTATATATATATATATATATATATTTATATATATAGATAGATAGATAGATAGATAGAGAGAGAGAGATAAAGAGAGGGGTGACACACACATACGTATATATATAAATATATATATATATATATATATATATATATATGTGTGTGTGTGTGTGTGTGTGTGTGTGTGTGTGTGTGTGTGTGTGTACATATGGACCACCGACAAAAAGAGACACGCACACACAGTCATTCGTTTATATTGTCTAGAGAAGTATTTTGTGAACAAAAGCGTCGTTCCTTGGAGGTTATTAACGGAAGTGCTTGTAAAATTTATGATTGCAAGAGTCACAGGGAGATCTTGTGGCACTCGTGTAGTTCAAGCATGACAAGGTATATTTTCACCTATTTTTACATATTCCTTCATTAATGTACAACGACGGACGCACACAAGCACGTTTACACTCGCGTTTTCGGTCATGTTTGCACACACATACACACACACACACATACACATACACACACATACACACACGCACACACACGCTTACACAGGCCCGCATCACACACAGAGATACACATACACACATATGCACATACAAAAACATTCATGCGCACACACATACATACATACATACACACATACATACATGCATGCATACATGCATACATACATACATACATACTCGGTTTTAGGAAAAAAGCGCAAAACAAATTGACAGGGATTCTTCAAATAAAATTTATTAGTGGCTCAGTGAAGATATGTAAGACATTCCAAAAAATTTCCATCTGAGCTTCTTACGTAAATAGATGAACGCATTTAGGTGAACATTATTTTCATTATTTACAATTGACCGATATTTGTCCTCACCTTGTTTGTTGTTAACACAACGCTTCGGCTGATATACCCTCCAGCCTTCATCAGGTGTCTTGAGGAAATTTCGAACTTGGATATTTTTCGATGTTGTTGTGGTTGTTATTCTTTTCTTCTTCTTCTTCTTCTTCTTGTTGTTGTTGTTATTATTATTATTATTATTCAGGTCACTGCCTGGAATCGAACTCGGAATCTTAACCACTACGCCATATGCCCGTGGGCATATAGCGTAGTGGTTAAGAGCGCAGGCTACTAACCCCAAGATTCCTGAATAATAATAATAATAATAATAATAATAATAATAATAATAATAATAATAATAATAATAACATTGAAAAATACCTTAGGAATGAGAACCCAGGTTCGAAATTTCCCCAAGGCACCTGAAGAAGGTGGGAGGGTATATCAGCCGAAACGTGGTGTTAACAAAAAACAAGATGAGGACAAATATCCGTCAATAGTAAATAATATAAATAACGTACGTAATTTCTCATCTCATAAATATAGAACGACATTTGGGTGAATGCATCGAGAGTTCAACCAATACACCAACTCAGCCACATATTTACAAACACCGGGAGCTCTCTTAACTCAAAAAACCGTTTCACTTTCCTAGCGACCGACTTGAACTCCCTTGAGGGTAACTTAAGTAAATCGAAAAAACGAAAAAGAAAATACACACATACATACATGCATGCTTACATACATACATACATACATACATACTTTTATTCTTTTGTATGTTTTAGTCATTTGACTGCGGCCTTTAGTCGAACAAATCGACCCAGGATTTTTTTTGTAAGTTTAGTACTTATTCTATCCCTCCCTTTTTACCGAACCACTGGGTTACGGGGACGTAAACACACCAACATCCGCTGCCAAGCAATGGTGGGGGTACAAATACAGACGCACAAACACACACAGACACACATATATACACGGCGGGCTTGTTTCAGTTTCTGTCTACCAAATCCACCCACAAAGCTTTGGTCGGCCCGAGGCTATAGTAGAAGACACTTGCCCAAAGTGCCACACAGTGGGACTGAACCCGCAACCATGTGGTTGGGAAGCCAGCTACTTAACACACAGTCTCTCCTACGCCTACATACATACCTAACACTATAAATGGTCGCATTATCTGTGACTATAAAAAGTCTGCGAGACCTTTAAATTTATATGCATATATATATATATATATATATATATATATATATATATATATATATATAAAAGCAAATAGTAAATGAGTATATGCATATATACGTACAGGTATGTGCATACCGACATCCACCTGTATGTATAGGTGCATATCTGGGTACAGGACATTGCAAACAAAACGTAGACGAGAAAACACACAAGCCACATAGAGAACATTCTACTTCATCAGCTACTCCCGTTTTAACACCGACGTTTCGAAGAGCTGGGCAATATATATATATATATATATATATATATATATATATAAAATATACAAGAATATACAAGAATATACAAGAATAAGGGCAGAGAATCGTCAATTAATAATAGAATTAATAATTAACAATTTTGCAAAGTAGTTCAGTATGAAAAAAACCTTTATCGGTAAAACTATTTATCATTATAAATATACAGGGATTAGCATAGAGTTGCTTCTCCAACATACTGAAAATTTAGAAATAGCAGTCAAAGAACTACTGATTCCAAACTACAAATTCTTCTCTAAAATGGATGGCGATATTTATGGCATATATATATATGTATATATATATATATATATATATATATATATATATATATATATATATATATATATATATATATATATATATAGTGTACTATATTGCCACTTAAGTGTGGCTGACCCCTAGGGGTGGATGTTACTGTTGCTTTTAGCCCCAGGAGGACATCTCCTCCAGCTGGCTTATCGACACACGACTGTGTCCTGTTTGCCAAGGGTAGTTATCCCTCTCACCAACATCTGCAGCACGAACGGATCCGGATTTCAGGGTTATTTCCCTTCGTCGGCGTCCGATAGCCGCTGACCTTGGTGAGAGAGACAAAAACCTGGCAATCTTATATCTTCTTTTCAAGTGAAATTCTTCACTGATATCGAAAAGGTGAAAACAAGCAATGTTAATTCTCTAAATGAAGTATTAACAGTAACTGCACGATAAAGTGTAGTATATTGCCACTTAAGTGTGGCTGACCCCTAGGGGTGGATGTTACTGTTGCTTTTAGCCCCAGGAGGACATCTCCTCCAGCTGGTTTATCGACACACGACTGTGTCCTGTTTGCCAAGGGTAGTTATCCCTCTCACCAACATCTGCAGCACGAACGGATCCGGATTTCAGGGTTATTTCCCTTCGTCGGCGTCCGATAGCCGCTGACCTTGGTGAGAGAGACAAAAACCTGGCAATCTTATATCTTCTTTTCAAGTGAAATTCTTCACTGATATCGAAAAGGTGAAAACAAGCAATGTTAATTCTCTAAATGAAGTATTAACAGTAACTGCACGATAAAGTGTAGTATATTGCCACTTAAGTGTGGCTGACCCCTAGGGGTGGATGTTACTGTTGCTCTTAGCCCCAGGAGGACATCTCCTCCAGCTGGCTTATCGTATGTACATACATACATACACACACATACATATATATATATGTATGTATTTATGTGTGTGTATGTGTGCTTGTTTGCGCATGTGTGTGTCATGTTATAATATAACAGATGCTTAAATTGAAATTCACAATGTCTTTGTTTTGGCACTATGCTTGTTGAGAGGACAACTGTTGAAAAAATAAGAAGCATTCATAAGATTTATGCCAATTCGTACCTACAATGGCGGATATGTGTATGTGTGTGAGTGGGTGGGTGTGTATATATTTATAGATACATGCCCGCGCGCGCACATACATGCCATATGGATACATATCGTTGCTATTATGTTAAACTATCGCATGTACAAATTTCGCCAAATGCGTTTTTTTTTTCAATATTTAATTTTGCTTTCAAAAGCCGGTAGTTTTGGTCAAACAATCGTATCTCCAGTTGCTTTAGATGAAAATTGTCGAAGTGTAGTACAACAGTCTAGCACTTTTCAAAAGTGTAAGAAGTCCCACATACAACAGTTTTGCAAAACTATTTCTGACCGAAAATAGCATACGTGCATCGACTTACGATTTTATGTACCCAACATATTGTTACGCTGAAACTGTAGCTAATGTAAAAAGAAATGAAATGGTGACACTATTTTTTCGTTTTCTGAAAAAGCAACGTTTTGGACTAACGACACTTTTGCCTAATGGTAACGATATACATCTATTGTCTTTTACTTCTCTCAGTCATTGTAGTACGGCTATGCTGGGGCACCAGCTTGAAGGGATTTCATCCAAAAGTTAGACTATACTGCAAACATAGACATTGATGCATACATACATACATACATACACACACATACATACGCATAAACTCATACATACATGCAATAGACTTCTTTCAGGTTCTCTCCAGTAAATCCACAAAGAAGACATTGGTCGGCCCGTGGTTATAACAGAGAACATTTGCCTAAGTTATCCTGCAGTGAGATTGAACACGGAAACTTGTAACTGGGAAGCAATCTCCTTCCCAAAACAGCCATGCCCGCGCCGAATGCAGGGGGTAGATTAAAATTACCCATAAAATGTCTGCGTGGCATCTTGGGCATGTATCTTCTATAAGAATAACCTCGGACAGACTAAAGCCTTGAGAGTGCATTTAGTGGATGAAAACTGAAAGAAGCCTGTCGTATATATACACACATACATACATACATACATACGTACATACATACATACATACATACATACATATATATATATATATATATATATATATATACATATAATATTTATATGTATATATATATGTGTGTGTACATATGTAAATGTATATGTATACCTAGATACACACACACACACACACACACATATATATACATATATATGCATGTATGTATATGTAAATATGTATATACATATATACATCTGTGTACATATATGTTTTATATGTATATATATACATATGAATATATATGTATATATACATGTATATATATATATACATATGTGTATATATATACGTATACTAATATATAATTAATACACTGACATGCACACACACACAAACTCACACGCACACACACACACACACATACACACTCACAGTCACACACATATAGATGAGTATGCCTGCTAATGCCAGTGTTTGCGTGTGGGAGAATGTGCGATGCAAAATGATTTAACGAAAAGGAAAAGTAGATAATGATTATTATCTTTCAATTTTCGGAACAGGATTTGATTATAGTTTTGATGGTGATGATGATGATGATGGTGATAATGGTCGTAATGGTGGTAGGTGTGGTAGTGGTGTTGGTGGTGGTGGTGATGTGAGATGTGATGGTGAAGATAATGAAAATATAGGTGGCTATGACGGTGCTAAAACATCATGCTGCTAGTAACGATGGTGTTCTGTGTTTATTGTTTGTGGTTGTGGTAAGGAAGGATCTTAAGATGGTGTCGGGTGCGGGGTGGAAGCATTTGAAGTCTTTGGTATGACTGAACGAAATAAACGGCTATTTTTGATGTCGCTTTTGTCGTTATGCGCTTGAAGACGACGGTGAGGACAACCATGGCGACGACGACGACGACGACGATGATGATGGTGATGGTGATGATGATGATAATTAGGATGATAATGAGGATGATGATGATGATGATGGTGATGATGGTGATGATGATGATGATGATGATGATGATGATGATGATGAGGATGATGATGTTGATGATAATTAGGATGATGATGAGGATGATGATGATGATGGTGATGATGGTGATGATGATGATGGTGATGATGATGAGGATGATGATGGGGATGGTGATGATGGTGATGATGATGATGGTGATGATGATGATGATGATGATGATGAGGATGATGATGATGATGATGATAACGGTGGCTGTGGTGCTGTTAATGACGATGATGATGGTGATGATGATGATGATGATGATGATGATGATGATGATGATGATGATGTTGATGATGAGGATGATGATGATCATAACGATGAAGAAGGATAAGAATAAAAAGATGCAGGAGAAAGAAATGAAGAAGAAGAAGAGAAAGAAGAAGAAAAAAGGAGAAGAGAAAGACAAGGAAGAAAGGACGAAGATGAAGAAGATAATGATGAAGAAGAAGGAGAAAGGAAGAAGAAGGAGAAGGTAATCAGGGCGATGATGATGATGGAGAAAAAGAAGAAGGAGAAGAAAGGAAGAAGAAAACGAAGAAAAAAGAAATGAAGAAAAGAAGAAGAGAGAAAGAATAAAAAAAGAAAGGAAGAAGAGAGAAAGAAGAAAAAGACGGATGGAAGAAAAGGTACTAGAAGAAAGTGATGAGAACGATGATGATTATGTGATGATGATGATAATGTCAATGATGAGTACTATGACGATGATAGAGATGACGACGGGGACGACTACGAAGGTCTATGAAAATGATGATGGTGATGATGATGATGGTGTTGATGATGATGATGATCATGATGAAGATGATGAAGCTGATGATGATGACAAAGCTCAATTTATGAAAGAGACTGAAGACGGCGGCGAGTGATGGAAATGGTGGCGATGGTCTGTATGTTTATAGTGGCAGAGAAACTTGTAAAAGAGGAGCGCCCTCAGCCACACGCCCTGCCAGCCCCCAGCCCCATACACACCGTAACCCTCCATCCCAACGATAACAAAGCAAAAGCTGAAAAGTTGATTAATTTCACAGATATGAAGTAATTTTGTTTTGTGTTTACAGAGATTCGCTTGATTTATAGTAAATGGACTTCCATTGTGATTCATGGACGCCCCACATCACTACCTCGAGGCAACCAGTGCCACACATGCGCACACGTACGCACAAAAACAAACACACACACACAGTTACATACACACACAAACACTCACACGAACATACTAATATGCAAACAAAAAGATAAGCTCGTACATAATTTTACATATATTTACTTCAAGATATCTGTGTATATACATATGTATGTGCTGTGTGCGTGCGTGTGTATGTGTATGTATGCATATATATAAATATATATATATATATATATATATATATATATATATATATATATATATATATATATATATATGTGTGTGTGTGTGTGTGTGTTTGCATATGTAATTATACATATATGTGTATATACGCACACATGTATATTGTTATATATTTACATAGCGTTTTAGTGTATGAATATGCATACATATAGATATATATATATTTGTTTATGTGTGTTGTATGCACTTATATATATATATATATATATATATATATATATATATATATATATATATATATATGCATTTGATTGCATGAATATATGTATACATTTAAATGTATGTATTTATATATATAAATGTATATATATATATATATATATATATATATATATATATATATATATATATATATATATAAATATATATATATATATATATATATATATATATATATATATACATATTGATACAAACACATATTTATATATATTCAGATGCACAGACGTTTATACTGACATACTTATTTCACCCCTCCCATATATATTATATATATAAACATATATATATGCATATATTCAATAATTCACACGTCAGCAACATGTGCATATCTATCATTACGATGATCATTGGCATACCTACGCAATCACACACATAATTACTCTCACACAAAGAATGACACACACTATCTCATACAAGTAAAAGTATATACATGTGTTTATATCTGTGCGTATTTAGATATGTATATCTCTTTCTCGCCTTCTCCCCCCTCTCTCTCTCTCTCTCTTTCTGTATATATATATCATATATACATATGTGTACATATATTTGTGTATTATAATTATATATTATATATGTATATATTTGTATATGTATGTATGTACCTGCGTGTATATATATATATATATATATATATATATATATATGTATGTATTTATGTATGCAACTCTCTGTGCCATAAATATCGCCATCCGTTTAGAGAAAAATTTGTTGTTTAGAATCAGTAGTTCTTTGACTGCTATTTCTAAATTTTCAGTATGTTGGAGAAGCAACTCAATGCTAATCCCTGTATATTTATGATTATTATGATTATATATATATATATATATATATATATATATATATATATATATGCATATATATATATATATATATATATATATATATATATATATATATATATATATATATATATATATATATATATACATACATATATATTATTGGATGTGTACATATATGGGCATAAACAAATCAGGATATACACGGTGTATAATTTTTTAAACCCGTACGTTTTAAGATTGTCCATTTTGTTTCATTCTCATTCACATGTACATTTGCACGTTGCAATGGAGGAATGAAGTACATACGCATGTGATTCTATTTATATAAACAGACAGGCACGCATGCATGCATATACGCGCGCACGCACACACATTCACACACACACGCGCACACATAAATCGAGAGACTGATTGATTGATCGATCAATTGATTGATTGATTGATGGGTGGATCGATGAACTGATGGATGTTTGAACGGGGATGTGTGAAGGAGAGACCGGTCGCAAGCTTTAGGTCAGTTCAGATATGGTTGGGATATTTCAGCACAGTTTACCGTGGTAGAAAAGTGCAAGAAACATCATTGTCATTTTAAAGCACACTCTGGGGACTGATAGATGCATATATAACTAATTAACTAATTATCTATCTTCAATGTCAGATACCTAATGACGCAACTCTCAGCTTACAGGAATGGTCTAGTTTCGCATTGAAATCTGATATATATATATATATATATATATATATATGCTTAGAAATGGATGCGTCGCGTTCAATTAAATAATAAATGATATATAACATATATATATATATATATATATATATATATATATATATATATATATATATATATATATATATACACATACGTATATGTATACAGGACGTCACCAACGGTGCAAATAACATGAAATGCGTAAACAAACGAGGGAAAAAAGGAGTGAAATACATAAACAACGGGAAAAAAATGGAAAATAGAGCAAGTTAATACAGAAAAAGGATCCTTCATGAGCTTTTATACTATGTAACGTTGTGGAATTTAGACTTGAATTTAGTTGATATGCGGCATTTAGACCCCTGCCATGCGCACTAGGCTGAAATTACGTCCTCTTGCTTTTCCGCACCCTTGCCAAAGAGTTCTCTTCTGCTACGATATATATGCGTGCTCTTGGCACCGTTCGACTATATGCTGGCAGAAATGTTAACGCGCCGGGCGAAATGCTTAGCGGTATTTCGCCTGCTGTAACGTTCTGAGTTCAAATTCCGCCGATGTCGACTTTGCCTATTATCCTTACGGGGTCGATAAATTAAGTACCAGTTACACCCTGGGTTGGATGCAATCGACTTAATCCCTTTGTCTGTCCTTGTTTGTCTCCTCTATGTTTAGCCCCTTGTGGGCAATGAAGAAATATATATATGAGATTTCTCAAGAAGAATGCCACTCTTTTCGGCTGTCTAATTATATATTCACGTTAAGTAGAATATAAAGATTGCCATTGGGTATGTACATATGCATGTATATATGTATGATTTTTATTATGTAATTATTATAGCAATTTACGTTTTGTATATAATTGTGTGTCATCTGTGTGTGCTTTTGTCCAATTCAACTGCAGGTTTTCACAGCCGAAATAAATTTTTAACTATACTGGACTCGACAGATCCACCATTTTTAGTGTCTGTGCACTTGTCAGATTGGGTACATAGTGTGTAAGAGTACGGGCAAATGCTCATGTTTGTGTTTTGATAAACTCAAACCAAATTCCTACTTTTCAATACTCTGTCCATTATACAACTACAGATAAAACAAAGAGTTTTAGTGAAACAATCAATGTTTCCATTTACATCAACTATAAACTTATTTCATGTTTAATTTCAAGAAGACCTGTTTACATCATCGTATTTAATCAGTTTCATAATATATTAGTTTCACTTTAAACGTTCACTTTGATGAACTCCAATTCTTAACGTTGGTACATTGCTTTCCTTCACTAAACCCACATCTATTTCATATATTTCATCCAAAATATTTACAAACACAAGTGAACAAGTACAATTCAACATACCCACTAGTAAAATGGTACGTCTACGATCGAAGTGAGGTATTTCATAGCTCAATAACTCAGTTGTAAACACTTGGACGAAGGCAAATTAAAACAAAAATGGCTACTGCAAAACACACCTCAAATTATGAAAAAATATAAACGGCTCCTGTGTATAGATTTGCTTAGCGTCTAACATTTAAAACAGATAATGTACTCAATAAAGTGCTTCATACCTATTTAAAAATCACGATTTGATTTAATGAGAATGTGTAAAATGAGAGTATATATAAAATAGTACGAATAAACTAACTTGTTTAACTGATGTTATTTATGAGAAAAATAATAATTACAGTTAATTATTGCATAACGAAAGAGAACGGCAAGTTAATTAATTCGTATCCGTCAACAATAGAGTGAGACCTGCTCATTTACTCATAACATTCAATTTGTTTATTGTAATTTGTTGAATTTAAAGTGTATCGGATTTTGCAAGAACTCTGCATAGTCGGACACCATTAAACACCTTAAGCAATAGAACGGGGAGAAAAACTACTGGAATTATTAGCCTGGACGCATTTAGAACGAGACCCAAGGCAATATAGAACCATGCAATGTGCTATCGTGCCAACTTGGTCTATCGGGCACTTCTTTACCCTCTGATCCTTTTTCTCTTCCCCTCTCCTCCTTTTTCTCTTCCCCTCTCCTTTTTCTCTTCCCCTCTGTACATGTGTGTATGTGTTGTCAAGATGGAGCACTGTACTTAAACGTGGAGTTGATAAAATTGCTTCTTCTATTTTAATTTAGTGCATGTTTCCATTTTGCAGAATGCTATGATATGAGAACGTAAACAAACCGACATTCGGTTTTGCTGCAATAAGTGACAAGCATTTAGATGTTCGAAAAAATATACCTATCCATATTTTATTATGTGTGTGAATGTGTGTTCATATATATATATATTCATAGGAACACACATTCACACACACACATACATGTCAGGGCATGTCAGGAGAATGGATGACCATCGAATCCCGAAGCAACTGCTCTATGGAGAACTGGCCCAGGGCAAGAGACCAAGAGGAAGACCAAAACTGAGGTATAAGGACACTTGCAAAACTAGTTTGTCCAAGTGTGAGGTGGATGTCAACACTTGGGAGGAGAGGGCTGATGACAGAACAACATGGAGGACTGTGATGAAGGAAGGAACAGCTACGCTAAAGAGCAGCTACAGAAAGGAACAAGTTGAGAAGCGTCAGCGGCGATAGGAAACCAACAGAAAGGCAGAGCGCCGAGCCACCCTCTTGGTATGCAAGAACTGTGACAGAAACTGCACTTCAATCATAGGAAGAATCAGCCATGAAAGAAGCTGCAGGAAAGGGAGCCCCTGATATGTTCGATTAAGTGGCCTCGAAGCTAAATTGACCGTCTGCATAGACGAAAAGGCCAAATTATTATTATTATTGTTCAGTCGTTTTATTTTTCTAACGTGCTTTCACTTCACTACCGAGCGCAGCTCTGTGCGCCTTGGGTATGTGCTGTGGTTTGCTGTGGTGCTCTTATGGTTACTGTATTGAAAGTGTTTTGCGTAGGATGTGTACTGTGCCCAGTAGTGCAATTTTCTGTATGTTATATATATATATAATAATAATAATAATAGGACTTACAAATATATATAACATACAGAAAATTGCACTACTATATATATATATATATATATATATATATATATATATATATATATATATATATATACTCTATTATTCTTTTGTTTCAGTCATTTGACTGCGGCCATGCTGGAGCACCGCCTTTAGTCGAGAAAATCGACCCCAGGACTTATTCTGTGTAAGCCTAGTACTTATTCTATTGGTCTCTTTTTGCCGAACCGCTAAGTTACGGGCACGTAAATACACAGCATCGGTTGTCAAGCGATGGTGGGGGGACAAACACAGACACACAAACACACATACATATATATATATATATATATACATATATACGACGGGCTTCTTTCAGTTTCCGTCTACCACATGCACTTATAAGGCTCTGGTCGGCCCGAGGCTATAGTTGAAGACACTTGCCCAAGGTGCCACGCAGTGGGAATGAACCCGGAATCATGTGGTTGGTAAGCAAGCTACTTACCACACAGCCATATATACTACGTTTTTGCATTTGGCTTGCAAGGTTCTTGACGGAAATTCGTATGTTGAAACAAATACTGCTTCTTGGGTGGGTTCACTCGGAACACTAACAAACAATTTGGAAAAATACGTCAGAAAAATCGGAATTGACATGAGAGGAGAGCAAAGCCAAAAAACTGCTCTGCTGAGATTTTGAGTTTGGTACTTGGACGTTCAATGTCTTTCACGATAATTAACAACCAAATATCAAAGCTTATAATGTGCGGAAAGAGACCCTGTGAAATCTCTGACAGCAGGCTGCTGCCCACTCTCGAGGAATCAACCACAATAAAGAAGTCCGAGCGCTCTGAGGAGTAAAACAACAACGACAACAACAACAACAGCAACAACTATGAGAATAATAATAATTATCATTATTTCAAATTTTTGCCGCAAGGACAGCTTGAGGAAGGTGGCGATGAGTCAATTACGTCGACCCCGGTGTTCAACTGCCACTTATATTATCATCCACATAGGGATGAAAGTCAACCTCGGTGGAATTTGAAAGTAATAATAATAATAATAATAATAATAATAATAATAATAATAATAAAAATAATAGTAATAGTAACACACTTCCTGAATCACATCAATATATATAGTCTGATGTATACACACATACTCCTTTATGTGTGTATACACATTCAAAGTAGGTTACATCGTAATTATCGCTTAAATTATGATACATCATATGCACTTGTTAATGCCAATCGTATACATATATATGTATGCGCGATGAAGATCATTATTATTACTTTTTTTTTTGTCAGCAAATCATTTAAACTACCTGGAATGTTCTCTTTTCTCTGTGATTTTTGCGTATGAAATATTTCGATATCTACCTACTTATGAAGAATCAATTTCGACTATCTTCCTGCTTTCTGCTTAATTATATACACTTTTGCATAACATATTTACAAATGCTTTGATGTAATAGATAACTACAGTCCTTCGTTTATTTATCGTTATTTTCTTTAGCTCGGCCGCTGAATTTCCTATACCTAAGTCTTGTTTATCTGGATTTCGTCGCTCATCATTTGATGTTGGATTTTAGGTACTCGATCTTGTCTGAACACTAGTCTGCTAGTTAGTCTGTATGTATTCTTTGCCTTTTGACGAACTCTTATTCCAATATATATATATATATATATATATATATATATATATATATATATATATGATTTGAAACGAATACGATTAATGAGATATACTGCTTATACATAATTCTGCTTGTCTATTGATCAATGATTTTATATCGAAGACTTACAGAGTATAGCAACAAACAATCTATTGAAGTAAAAAAAATATGAAATATGAAATATTAAGAATATGACGTTAAGAATCACTTGTTTATAAAGATAATTTAAGAAAACGAAAATATTTTCACGTGCTTTCCTTCCTTAGGAAAGAAAAGGATGAACCAATTCTCAAATTGCATATGATGTATTGATTTTAGTGATTCAACCATTTTAGTGACAGGCTTTCACTTACTCAATGATGTTTGTAGCTATAAGTACCCACAGACATTAGTTCTGTAAACAACACTGGAATACAACTTGTTAGTGACTAACTTGCCATTTCGATACATAGACATAAACACACATGCAGAAAATCACACACTCAAAAATACATAGACAACGAACGCACGAAAGATGGCTGATATTAAAGAAAAGGCTGTTGATGGAGAATTTATATACTGCAAATATACCGGCGTATGAGATCCACTTGCGCATAAGACACACCTGTATTTTACAAATTTCCTTCATAGAAAAACAAATTCAGTATGGTTCGTCATACACTTACTGAAAATATTTTAAAGTGGTTTTATTTGAGAAATACATGATTCTCTCCATGTTGAATTGTGACTCGATTATAGTATGAAAAAATAAATTCATCATAAATAAGCTATTTTATGGGCCTATAGTATCTCAGAAATCTTTTCGTTGAGACTTACTGTATACAGTCGTGGCGAAAAGTTTGGAACATTGTTTTAAAAAATTGTTATGCATGAGTACAATTTGAAAATTCTAATATTCAGATCTGTTTCAAACTTTTGACCTAGTAATAATATACTGCAAATTAAATATAACATAGGGCATTTAATATAAAAATTCCAATATTCATACCTACGTTCCAAATTTTTGGCCACAGCTGTAGTTGTTTATATTGCAAAACCTGGTATTTCTGGCTGTGATGTTTTATGAAACCGCTTTTGATCACCAGAGTGGCGCATCACCGCAAATACATTCTATTCATCTAACTAGGATATTTCTTAATTTAGATAATTAAGAAATGTGTCTTAACTGTAACACAGTCAGTAAATAATGTAACATATAGATCACTTGCTGATTATCTATACAGGACAAAGAAGTATAATGAGATGATGTAACATTCTCACATAGCAGCTGATGAACTTTAAGCTGTTGTTCCTAAGTTTTTGGTAACAGACAGTTTGGTAATTTTTTACTATTTTTATCTTTAGTAACCTTTAATATACCTAGGAGACATGATCATCCAGCTCACTTGCTGATGACACTCGGTCTCCTATTCGCAACACTTCTGCATTAGAAACAGAGCAATGTTTTGATATTTCTAAAAATAAATGAAGCGCGTATTGTATGTACGCCGGCAAATATGGTATCTAAATATGAAATGAAACAATAAAAAGAACTGAATTCCAAATTATTTCTACGTGCTTGTTTAACTATCCTTTTCTGTGGTCCTGATATGATATGAAGATAATTATCTAAATACATCGCGTTTAATCAACATAATTAATTGACTCTCTATTGTTAGAATAGATGTAATAATAGCACTATTGTTCTTTTATTGGAACTATTGTTATCTTGCAGCAGACTGTTGACGTAAAATCAGGGAAAAAGTCTGTATATAAATACATCTAATTTGGTTGCATCTTCAAGTCTGCATGGTGGGAATAAACACACTGGGTATGTGAGGTACGGTGGAAGCGAGAATGTATTTAAATTTCGCGGGTTCTTTTCCAGAATTCTTCGTATAAAAGTTATGTGAGTTTAATATGACGAAAAAAGTGGGATTATAATCGGTAAAAAGGGGCATCATAATTTATGATGAAGCAGAATAGTGGATTTAGATACATTAGCCTTCACGCAATCTTGTCGGCTATTAAGGGCTGATTTACATACTTTTAATGCACTGATTTACATCCTTTTATACACACAGCTTACCGGCATTTCGTAAAAGATTACTTAAACTTACAGAAAAGTCCAAGAATTATGATTTAAAAACATAATCCAGTCACAGTCATTACAGTTGTTTGGGACATTTTATCTAAGTGAACATTGTTGAGAGATTAGAAATGGATAAGGCAACACTCTTCCCCATATTTTCGCCTACGCATACACACACACACACACACACACACACACACACACACACACACACATATAAACACACAAACACACATAGACACACACACGCGCACACATGTTTATGCTTGGATTTTAATATATGTATATATATATATATATATATATATATATATATATATATATATGCGTGTGTGTATGCGTGTGCATGTGAGTGTGTATGTGAGTGTGCGCGCGCGTGTGTGTGTGTGTGTCTCTCTCTCTCTCTCTCTCTCTCTGCACAATTTATGTTTCCGGTTATAAATTAAATGTTTATTTTCGTCAGGTCACCTGTTCGAAAGCAAGATTGCAAAATATCAAAAGAAAATTCTCATATTTATTTGAAAACATGTCAAAGCAGGAACATACAATTATTAAACTGCAAAACGTGTCATACTTTATTAAAAGAAAAGGTTAATGTAAACTAACAGTTAATAAACACGCAGACTTAAGAACATGCAAACTAAACTAAATTAATAGATTGGGACATGTAAAATTAGTTAAAATTGACTGAATGCAAAAGATCTTAGGAGTAAAAATGAGAAAAAAATTAGTATAACCGAGGGAACAGGAAGGGAATGAGGAAAATAGTTTGTTAGCATTCATAATTGTCTATGTGTTTGTATGTACACACGCACACACAGACACACACATGCCCATGTGTGTGACTGTATATATATATATATATATATATATATATATATATATATATATATATATATATATGTATATATATAGACACGTATATTTATATATAGTTATGCATGCTCACGCACAGATTCATACATACACACATATACATTCTCAAACATAAATAAACACGTGTGGTATACATCTGTGTGAGCAGCGATATATGTATGGAAGAAAGTGTACGCGTGTGTAAGCTATGGCATTATGTTTATCACCTATTTTGGCATGAATAAATTTCAGAGATCTGAATAAATAACCTAGACTCTTCTGATGGTTTTTTCCTGTATGTTTTATACAGTTTAGAACAATATTATTAAAATTTGAAATATATTCCTTTTCCTAATCAAGCCATAGTATAATAACAGTTCGGTTCAGATGTCTATATACATGTAGTTGAACGTTTTGTGTTGATCCAAGTAACTGGTAGGATGAATACAAGGCAGTGAACGACCTATTCTAGAATCCATGAACCACGGCTGTCAACGAATGCGATAAGGTCGAGTGGAGTTAATGAATGTAGTGACCATTATATTATGAAAGTATAAAGGAGTAGAAAATAAACGTTTATTTAAACCCGTCAATACCATGGTTTAAGTTGGAATAGGAAGCGTTTTTTTCCTTTCGTGACTTTAAGTGCACAAGTCCATAATGTGCAGAAATGTCATACATTGATAAATGGAAGAGGGGATACCAGTTTGAGTTGAAGTGGGTATCAGTGGGTTGGCCTATCATACAGTGTAGCTTGTTTCGAATGTATTTGCGAAAGTGATCGGCAAGGCAACGATATGATTCACTATATAATGTTGGAAAACGTGCAGCAGAGATTTTTGGTAATGTGCTACTGAGACTTGGGCTTGGCAGTGATTGTAGGATTGCTGCTGCAGAGACAGCTATTCCATCGACTGCGAGTGCAATTAATACAAATCTTATCGATCCAAACCAACTTAGATTCGGTTTTCGCTAATATGTGCTATGTATCTGTGAGAGGAAGGAACCCCAGTCTTTATTTAGACATTTTTCTTGAAGAAAAACTCCGATGTAACATAACACATCTTCTTTGGAAGCAAATGCATACGTTGTTAAATGGGCAGCATTGTCCCTGTGCTAGGCATTTCCTCAATCTAACAGCTTCGAGAACATGCTTTGCATGGCTTTTAATATTTCTGTTACCATATCATCTATGTGTTGCATGCTATGTTTCAACTTAGCCGAAAAAGAATGACACTTAATGCAAAATGCTATGATGGAAGGGAGTCATGTGGCAGCGCGTGTGATAAGCTCTCTGAATAGCACTACATGTTGCAACAACTGTGCAAAAGAGTGTAGGTACCTAAAAGGTAAGAAAGCTACATTCATGCTACTCATATTTGAGAGAACACTAAAGCCGTAATGCTGCTCGAAATCCAGTGGCATCCATCATGTACGTACGTACGTACGTACGTATGTATGTATGTATGTATGTATGTATGTATGTATGTATGTATGTATGGATGGATGCGTGTGTTTGTACGTGTGTGTGTGTGTATGTATGTGTGTAACAGATAGCACGTACATGATAAGCGTAGCTTAGTAGGAGTAGTGCTGGTTCTCCTGAGACCCATGTCACTGCTGATCATTAAGAAGTGTTGTCGTATATCGGACGCGAATTGCCTTCCACAACCACCTGCGTATGTGCGTGTACTGCGATGTTATATACACCAATTTGGGATAGAAATGAAACGCAATGACAACCTGTATATTGCTTCCTTAACCACTGTACTAACTCTTTTATTCTCTTTATTGTTTTACATGTTTCAGTAATTTGACTACGGTTATGCTGGAGCACCACCTTAAAATGCTTTTTATTTGAAGAAAGGGACCCCCAGGATTTATTCTTTGTTAACCTGGTACTTATTCTATAGGTCTCTTATGCCGAGCCACTACGTTACGTGGATGTAAACACACTAACATCGGTTGTCAAGCAGTGGTGTGGGACACACACGCACGCACGCAAATACACACACACACACACACACACACACGACGGGCTTCTTAGAAGAAACTTGCCCAAGGTGACACACAGTGGGACTGAACCCAATATTTCCTTCTTAATTATTTATTCAGATGAAAGTGGTGAACTGGCACAAGCGTTAAGCACGCCGAAGAAAATGCTTCGCGGCATTTCGTCTGTCTACATTCTGACGTTCAAATAACGCGGAGATCAAATTTACTTTTCATCATTTTGGGCCGATTAAATAAGTACCAGTTGAGAACCGGGGTCGATGTAATTAGTTTCACTGCAATTCACATTTGCTGGGCTTGAGCCAAAATAAGAAAGGATTTTTTATTCAGAGGAAGACTTCGAACTGGGAAAATCGTTAAGCACACCGGATAAAACGTGTAACGGCATTTCTACCACAGCTTTGCGTCCTGCATTCAAATGTCGCTGAGATTGACAATGTCTTTAATCCATTCAGAATCGATAAAATAAGTACCAGTTGAGCACTAGGGACAGTGTAACTGGCACAACCTCTCCCTTTAAAACTGCTGGTTTGAAGCCATTAATTATTCAGGTATCTCGTTTTATAGTTATTACATTATATGCGATGATTTGGTCTATGACATGTTCTCATTGAGATAATGGATATGATATCAAGTGCTCACCTCCTCAGTAACTAAAAGCATGGTCAACATCATTATATGGCTTTGAGAATTGTTGTGAAGCGTAATTTACTTGTTGATGTTATTGTTCGTATCTTCCCAGTTCCCACTGCGTAGGTAGTCTAAAATAGTGTCTTTTGTTTTCAAAGATCGTAAGGTGAACTTAAGGGAGCTTTGTGTGCTATTTTGAGCAAGTGAAATAGATTTATGTAACCCAGATATAATATTTTTGTTATATTAAGTCTGGTTCTCACATAAAGTCTATTCACATTTCTAAATTATTGATGCGCCTTCAACTTCATTTGTTCATATATAAATAGTTCTCATTTAATTATCAGAACCGTATATCAAATATGATTCTTTGAAATACTGGTAGCTCCCTATTGAACATTATTGTATTGTAACAAGTTCCATTCTTTCATATAGAGGTAGCTTTAATTTCAATATCATTGTCGTGATATTATGTCTGATATCATCTTCGTAACATACCGCAGCTATTTCTATAATACTGCCTTTATAGAAAAGCAAACACTATACAAATTTGCATTTTAAAATTTCTTGTCCAATTGTCTGCTTTACATTACCACATTCTTAAAAGGTATATAATTTCATAAAAGAAAACAAAGTTACGAATATTGAAAAATGAAAGAAAAACCTAAGATATAAATACGAATCGAATTAATATTGTACTCATTTTAGAATTGCCATTCGAATGTTAAGCTGATAAAATTCAATGAAAATATACAACTTCTCATTACTTTTTAAAAAATTAATACGAGAAAGAACTTTTGGCTTATGAAAATATGACTAAATACTTATATGGCTCTCCCATTAAGTAAGTATTTTTGTTTTAACACGCAATTTCAGATCACGTCACTTGGAAGACAACTCCAAATGCATGACTGTTTTACCGATTTAATGCTGGAAAGAAGAAAACGGAAAGAAATAAGAAATAATTTCAACACGGTCTCTTCCCTTAGAGAAAGAAAAGTGTAAGAAGCCAAAGAAAAAGAAAATGATGAAGTTATAATTAAACACTTGAGTTGTTTTAATAAAATACATCCTGTTGAGTGAAAAAATGTTTGTGGCTATGTGTGTGGGCGTAGATACATGTATATTTGTATGTCTATAATTTTTGAGAAATTAAGCATGTAAACTCAAGCCAGGTTCTTTCCTATGACTCGGCGTTTACACGCTACTCCGGAACTCTGTTGACGAAAACTCCCGAGTTAGATATATTTTTATCTTGCTAAATAGCTTGAAACCATGGTACAGAGTATAGACTGGTAAAAATGTTTTTATTTTTCATTCTCTTTCGAAATTATCCCTATTTTTATGGTATAGAGTTTTTTGCTGCTCTTTCTAGCGGGTTATATGTCCTATTATAGGCATCTCTATAATTTAAATGAATAAATTATATATATATATATATATATATATATATATACATATATTGATAGGAAGGACAACAAAAGAAAGAAAGAGACATCGATATTATGTAAACAGAGGAATTTATCTGTAAAAATATGTGGCACTTATTCGGTAGCCATGATAAAACTCCGACTTTCGGATGCCGGGGTAAATATATATATATATATATTCAAAAATTAGGGAATATATATGTATGCACACACACACACACACACACACACACACACACACACACACACACACACACACACACACATATACATAGATAATTATACACATGTACATATGCAGATGCAGTGCTAAGTTTCGCGATGCGCTGCCCCAGATTATGAACCAAAGGCGATACAGACATAGTAGTTGGTAGCTAAACGTCTTGGTTGACACAAAGACCTGGCCTAATCTATACTTCCTTGATTCCTACCCTAAGTGTTAGTTGGCAGTTTCAATCATATATATATATATATATATATATATATATATATATATATATATATATATATATAATATATATAATATATACATATATAATATATATGTATATATATATATATATATATATATATATATATATATATATATATATATATATATATATAGGAAAATGTAAAAAAGCCAGAATGCTGAACTGGGAGCATAATTTAATAAAGATTTTTTCTAACCGGTTTTCATTGCGATGAAGCAAATTATCAAGAAGAAGGAGCAAAGACAATATAATGTATGGGTATATTTATTTTTTTTATATATTATTGTTT
Source organism: Octopus bimaculoides (assembly GCF_046866305.1). NCBI lineage: Eukaryota > Metazoa > Mollusca > Cephalopoda > Octopoda > Octopodidae > Octopus > Octopus bimaculoides. The sequence goes on along the minus strand of NC_142934.1, from coordinate 105,181,811 downwards.
TATATATTATTTTCTTCATTTTGTACTTTTTTGTACTTCTTTGTAAAAAAACATTTTCATTCTCCTTCTTCTTGATAATTTGCTTCATCGTAATGAAAACCGGTTAGAAAAAATCTTTATTAAATTATGCTCCCAGTTCAGCATTCTGGCTTTTTTACATTTTCCTATTATTTCTGCACGTGCGGTTAACACAACCCCACTATATATATATATATATATATATATATATATATATATATATATATATATATATGGAGAGAGAGATAGAGAAGGCAAGAGAGACCTAGAATATTTGAGACCGTTCCTCGAACTAGAACAAGCTGGCTTTAAAAGCGGGCGTCACACGGGAGATTATCTGCACAATTTCCGCACAATTTTTGACAAAAACAAGAACACACAACCTTACAACTTACCTTTGCTTCTATGACTACAGAAAGCTTTTGACTGTGCAAACTACAGCCACATATGGCGCTTCATGCCTAATGTCAACATTCCGAAACACCTAAATAAACTCATCAAGCAGCTTTACTTTCAGCAAGAGCCCTGCATTTGAGTAAATATCAACACAGAAAAAAGTTCAGTAATGCGGAAGTTGTTTGTCGGGGTTGTATTCTTTCTCCACGTTTGTTCAACAGTTAGACTGAGTGGAGAATAGGAGAAGCAATACAGAATGAATATCGGCCGAAATAGATGGCTTTCATATTACTAACCTAACGAGTGCAGACGATACTGTTGTACTTACCAAGACTGAAGACGGACTACAAGAATTATTAAACAGAACCAAGTATGTATCAAATACGTATGGTCTTTATCTCAACCATAAGAAAACAATTCATGGTAGTAAGAATAGAGAAAGCAAATGTTAACATCACACTGAGCAGGAAGGGGCTCGAACTTGTTGAATCGTACAAGTATCTTGTAGCCCAAATCTTTGATGAAGCCATATGTTAGAACGAAATTAAGACACGGCTAGCCATGGCAAGAATTTCCATTGGGAAAACTCAATAACATCTGGACCAGCAAAAGTGTCTACAATAATTACGAAAACAGCAAAAAAAAAACAAAAAAAAACAGGCTTGTATGTGACTCATTTCACCATCAAGCATTTTCGGTTGCGAAAAATGAACAAATTGCGTTTGAGGGTGTATAGGAGAGTGTTATAAGGTTCTTGCAAGGATGGTGGATATGTGAATGAGTGTTACAACGAGTCGGTGAAAGTCGAAAGCTGCTGAACAATGAGAAAAAGCAAAAGCTCATCTATAATGAGCATATTCGAATAAGCAGAGGTTTGGAAAATATTATCAGGGAAGTAACACTGGGAGGCAGTAGATCAAGGCAGGCAAAACTGCAGCGGATGGCGAATATCAACGTTGATGAATACATACATACACTAAAACATACAAATCTGCACGTACAACATACATACATAGATACAGACATACAGACAAGCGTAAGTACATTCCTACATACAAATAAAAATACCCTGTTGTTTGAATTTGAAATTCCAATGAAGGAGCCTTTTATCTAGGTTAGAAACCGGTTCTTTTTCTATTGATAAGAAATCTTGAAATAAACTGAATATATAAAATCTAAAAGAAATATCAAAATAATACTGTCCACTCAAGTCTGAGTGAATCTGAGCCTCTACTCAGGGTTTCTCATTTCCGGTCAACAGGCAAAAGCAGAAATGAATGTGAAGGCTTGTTTGTGTGTATGTGTGTGTTTGTATAAGTAAATGTATGTATATACGCACGTACTTATATATCATGTGGGTGCGTACGGGTATATAATACGTCCATTAGAAGCACACTCACATATACATAACCCAATGTACGCGTTTGTGTGAGTGCGCGTATATATATATATATGCGCGTGTATATATATATATATATATATATATATATATATATATATATATATATATATATATATATATATATATATACACGCACACACATTCACTCGTCACACAAATACATGGAAGTGTGTATATGTATATAGACATATATTGTTATATCTAAAATTAAGCACTATGCCAACTGGAGTGTGACAAAGTGTACGAAATTCCACACAAAAACAATCCACACAAAAACATTGGTTACTTTTCAATTCTACATCCATCACTGAAAACAAACAGTGCATAGTCATTTCCTCTCCTTCTCCTTCCCTCTCCCACTCTCTGTCTCTGTCTCTGTATCTCCTCTTTCTTTTCTCTCTCTTCCTATATGTGTGTGTATATATACATATACACATAATATATAAACTTACATATATATATATATATATATATATATATATATATATATATATATATATGTATGTATGTATGTATGCATATAATAAACTACGCAGTATGTATTTGTGTATATTGAAAGCAAAGGCTAAAACAAAGGTTCTCCACTCAGCGGGATACTCTGCTCTAAATTACTTCTAATTTCACGCCTTACCAAAATCATTTCGCTAAGCAGCTGGTAATGTAAATGGCCAACACTGTTCAGAACAGCGTGGTGCCTTGTTGGCATTATGTGTACGTTGTTCTTAATGCGTGCTAACACTGTATACTTCAGTATATGTGAGAGGGTGTAGTTGTCGGCTTTTATTATTGGGTTGTTTGTTCTTGTTGCAAATAAACGCAAACCGCTATATTGTAACAAAATAACCAGCCGCCGAGACGTGTTAATGTCGGCAGCGTGTTGATACGGTTTCGAATTTTCAAGGCACCAATTTTCAAGCTACTTAATTTTTCGTCACACATTATTATTCACCTTGGAATTGCATGAAGATCATAACCTCGCATCTCAGCTTTGCTTAACAGTGAATAAACACCAAGTACTGATGTTAGTTTATATTGTTATAAAGCATTCAGAAAGTGAATGAAATTATATTGGCTTCAAATTTTAGCTCAAGACCAGAATGTTCGGGGTAAGTCGATTACATCAAACTGGTAATTATTTTATCGACACCCTGGGGACGAAAGGCAAAGTCAGTCTCAGCGGAATTTGAACTCAAATTTGAAACTAATATTATACTTTATTGCACAGCATACATCACACAACATAACACTATGCTTTACCTCATTAGATTACACAAAACACTTCAAAACCCTCTACAATGGGAAACCATACAACACTCTATCACAACTATTGCCATTTCCCAGTTAAGAGATACCCTGTATTTAAGCGACACTCCAAATGCCCAACAAAAAATATATCTGAGTGTCAAATCCTCAAAAACATAATTATTTATTTACACAAGCTGATAGTGAAATTGTGTGACCCTCACACTTTTCCGAATTGTATTCGTGGCATAAGTGAGTAAAATATCATCGAAATGCAATCACAGAAACAATGTTGTGTGATGTATGCAGTGCGGTAAAGTATAATATTAGTTTCAAATTTTGGCACAAGGCCAGCAAATTCGTGGAAGGGTGAATGACGATCAAATCAATCTGAGAGCACAACAGGTACTTATTTTATCAACCCCCAAGACAATGAGAAGCAAGATCGACCTCGAGGGAGTTTGAACGCAGAACATAAAAACGGACGGAATGTCGTTAAGTATTTTACTTGGCGTATTAACGATTCTGCCAGCTCAGCACCCAACATTACAGTGTAATATTCAAATTTCAGCATAAGGCCAGTGATATCAGGCGAGTGGATAAGTCGAATACATGAACTCCAGTGTTGAAGTAGTATTATTTTATCAAACTCCGAATAGATAAAAGGCGAAGTCGATCATGACAGGATTCGAAATCAGAACGTAAAGAGGAACGAAATGACTCTAAGCATCCGTCCTGGTGTGCTAAGGATTTGTCAGCTCCCTGCCTTAGTTCAGTGTAATATTGCATGTTGTATAGTTAAGTGTGGAGGCGCAATGGCCCAGTGGTTAGGGCAGCGGACACGCGGTCATAGGATCGCGGTTTCGATTCCCAGACCGGGCGTTGTGAGTGTTTATTGAGCGAAAACACTTAAAAGCTCCACGTGGTTCCGACAGGGGATGGTGGCGAACCCTGCTGTGCTCTTTCACCACAACTTTCTCTCGCTCTTACTTCCTGTTTCTGTTGTGCCTGTAATTCAAAGGGTCAGCCTTGTCACACAGCGTCACGCTGAATATCTCTGAAAACTACTTTAAGGGTACACGTGTCTGTGGAGTGCTCAGCCACTTGCACGTTAATTTCACGAGCAGGCTGTTCCGTTGATCGGATCAACAGGAACCCTCGTCGTCGTAAGCGACGGAGTGCCAACGTAGTTAAGTGTAGTGAGTTTGGAAATGCTGTACTGTTCAGGTTAGCTCTGATCAAATTCGCTCTACATGAGACTAACCCGTATTTTATTCCAACTTGCATTTAAAACGAGATTATCCTTAATTAGCTACTATTCTAGCGTGTTGAACGGTCTTGTATGGCACGGTGGAGACCTATTTCAGTATCAGAGACAAAATTACACAACAGAAACTAAGCGAACCTGTGAGAGGGGTGTGTATGTGTGTGGGGGAGCATTTGTGTTGTGGGAAATAACGACTCTTTAATTTTACTAACTTAGTGAAATTACTGTTTTTCTCTTTAAGTTTAAAACCACATTTTCATACGGGGTTTCAAATCTGAATGCAAATAGACCACCATCCGTGGTGAGGAGTTCAACACGTCAGCCATAGATATTGATTTCAACTTTTGGCACAAGGCTAGTAGCTTTGAGGATGGTATTAAATTGATACTTATTTTAGTGACCCCGAAAGGATGAAAGGCAAAGTCGACTTCGGCGGAATTTGAACTCAGAACATAATGATGGACGAAATGTCGTTAAGCATTTTGCCAAGATTACTAACGATGTTACTAACTCACCGCCTTATGTCAGCCATAGATATTGTCTACTTGTGTTTTAGTATAGATAGTATAGACTCGCGTAGAGAAGTCACGTGAATGCAACGTAGAGTAAGAAAATGTGTAAAGAAGAAATATTGCGAATGAAAGTGATATAAAGAGCAGGTTTAATGTGATATGATATGCTATGGCCATGATGTATGGCATGGATAGTGGTATTGATGTTAGGATTGTTGCAAGTCGTTAGCTATTGTGACACAGGAAAATGTCCGAAAGGTAAGTTCTGCCTAAAGAAGTTATAGGTATCTTCACGCCATCATAAATGATGTCTGCCATAACGTCCAGTCATTCTTGCAGCATGGCAGCTTACGGGATTCAATTACTCTGAGATTTATAACATTGGAGCTCATGCTCCTTGTAGGGAATCTTATACTGGGCAAGTCAAAATATAGAACCTAGATTCATATGGAACACCTCTTCTCAGAGGTGTAGGGTCAACTACTTTAACAAGAGGAAAGCAAATTTACAGAAGCACCCATGACAACGCAAAACCAACAAGACATGGTAGAGAACGTCCAGAGTTGGAAACAGCGGAGAAAAGTTGTCGATGGCTTATAATCCACATGGAGCGAAGGGCTTAACAAATAAGAGAAAAATATGGAACGCGGTGCATCGATGTTATGTTTTAGCAACTTAGATTATAGTCGTAATGAGAAAAACATTTACTATCGTCAGTACTCTGACATTGTTAAAGGTAAAGAAAAATAGAAAAATAAGTTTACCATAAATTTGAAGATGAGTACAATACATGATGTCAATTCCAGATGCATTTCAGTCTCATTGGATCTCCTCGGTGAAGTATAATCAACACATAGGTAGTGGTTTGAAAAAGAATTCATATAATGCTAATGAAACAAAAATATTTCTTAGAGTGCATTTATGAGCACAGCTAAGCACATAAGCTTATACATCGAAAAATGTATCTATTTCTCTCTCAATTTCTCTGTATATATCTCCCTGCTTATTTTCTCGAATTCCTTTCAGTTGAAGAGCGTAGGCTCGAAACATAAACGACTTTATCATTTTCCCGAGCGTCAAACTAGTACACTTGCTTCATGTTCATACACCTGTCTTCGTCTTTTGTTTCTCGATAAATTTCACCTATATATATGCACATGCATAAAGAAGCGACGGAAATTTGAACGGTTTCCGTTGAGTCAGTTGTAGAAGATACTTTCCCTTAAGGGGAATGAACTCGGAACAATATGGAGGTACAGTGAAATCCTTACTCCATTATATGTTTATCTAAACACACGCACACACACACACACACATACACACACACACACACACACGCACGCACATACATACACACACAGGCACACACATACACTCACGCACGCACTTCCCCCACTCACACCCATCCACATACAAACACAAACATACCAATATAGAAATAGGTAAATGGATGTGTGGGTGTATATCTGTTTTTCTTTCTCTCCCTCTCTCTATCTATCTATCTATCTATCTATCTATCTATCTATCTATCTATCTATCTATCTATCTATCTATCTATCTTTCTTTCTTTCTCTGCCTACCACTCTCTCCCGCTCTCTGTATTCATATATATATGTATACACACACTTGTTACACTGTCTGCGTATCTCTTCAATATGTGTGCTATAAGGATACAAACATAGTCACAAAAAATATACACACATACATATGAATGGCGTGAATACACACACCGCACACATACACACGCATATATATACACACATATATATATATATGTTTATTTATGTTTGTGTGTATTCGTGTGTATGATGCAGACGGTCATTTCTCACATGATAAATGCCGCCATCATCCACAGTCCAGTGCTCAAAGTAATTTTCTCAGCCAAGCGGCCATATTGCTATATAATATCAAACCATTTAGTTACCACTGAGCAATTAAACTGCTTCCGTTTCCGTCTCAGTGCCGTTGATCTGATCAGACACGCCACTCATTGCTATTCACGCATGTCCAATCGGCCGAATCATTTCTTTCTTCCACTTCCGGTTTTGTTTGTTTAATGTATTGTTTGTTGATAAATATATATTTGTGGTTATTGATTTTGTTAGTGTATAGTTTCTTGTCTCTTTCACTGCCTTGTGGTTATCGTTGTTACTGTGGTAGTTAATGTTGTTAGTGTGTTCGCTGTTGATCATTAACGTGTTTCTATGATTGCCTTCTCTTTTTAGTAAATTGGTTTTAATGACCACAGTGTTGTAGTTGTTGCTGTTCTTGTTCTTGTTGGTGGTGGTGTTATCGTTACTGACTATGATGTTGCTACTGCTACCAATGGCGATGTAGTCATAATCTTCACTTAAGCGAACACTTTCCGTCTGTTTGAGTACCGGTCATTAATATCTGCATGTTTGTTTATGCCTTTTCTTTGCTATTTTAGTTCTAACATGAATATTCTCCTCCTACTCTTGCTCCTTCTTACCTCATCCTTGTTCTCTCTCTCTCCTTCTTCTCCGCTATTTCATCATCGTCATTGCAGATCGTTGTATTGTTAATGATGATGGTTGTTGTTTAGGGAACCCACTACAACCCTGTTCACGATCATGCCGATGCTTCTAATGGCAATGGTGATGGTCCAGAGGGACAGGACGATGACGATGACGATGACGACGATGACGATGATGACGATGACGATGACGATGATGATGATGATGATGGATGACGATGATGATGATGATGGATGACGATGATGATGATGATGACGATGGTGATGACGATGACGATGACGATGATGATGATGATGATGATGATGATGGATGACGATGATGATGGATGATGGATGACGATGATGATGGATGACGATGATGATGATGGATGACGATGATGATGATGATGATGATGGATGACGATGATGATGATGATGATGATGATGATGATGATGGCGAAGGTGATGATGATGATGACGATGATGAGGATACTGAAGATCGAGGACCACTCATTTAATGATTTCCAGATTTAACAAACAAATGATATATATATATATATATATATATATATATATATATATATATACTTGTGTGTGTGTGTGTGTGTGTGTGCGTACGTGTGTGCTTGTGTGTGCTTGTGTGTGCTTGTGTGTGTTTGTGTGAGTGTGACAGCTCTGACTGGACGTCGATCACATTAGCTTTTTCCCTTAATACACCTCATTTCATTAAGTGTCTACCTATCTATCTGCTTATCTCTCTCTCTCTCTCTCCCCCCTCTCTCTCTATATATCTATCCATTTATCTATCTATACATACCTAAATGCATGCAACATGCATATATGCATACGTATATATACATACATACATGCATAAATACAGACATACATACATACACACATATACATACACGTTTGTATGGATGTGTGTGTGTGGTATATATATATATATATATATATATATATATATATATATGTATGTATGTAACTGATGAATATTTCTACTTTATCACGATTTTCGGTATCGTATTTAATAAAATACTTCTCATACGTGGGTGAATGATATCAAGTATCTCTTTCGAAAACAAACTTCTAAATGTATCGCATCCACCTAAAAGTACGTATCTAACATAACAGTTAAAGTCGTGGAGAAATAACTATATTTCTGACATGTGTCTATGTTGTTATATTCGGGTTCTCAGCCGCCAATGGATAGAAGTTGATGAGCCGGATAAACTGCATTATGTGTTGCTGGTCTAGGCACAGTGGCAAAGCTTATAATTACCGCTGCTTGTAGAGTTTACTCTGACCCTGCAGCCATGCTTGTCACAGAAAGTCATGTGTGATACGATACTTCCAAATCTGTTACATTACCACATGGTAACTGCCATCGCTGAATTTGAATATCCTGACGGAATTCCCACTGATAACAGAGTCCTCTCTTCTTTACCACGTGGATTTCATGTCACTAGATTAATCAAACGAAAAGAAAAAGTAAAAGAAAAAAATGCGTGACTTGACTTGAACTGAGCTATGGCAACCTAAATATTCTCTCTTAGAAGCCATTTATTCTTTTATTCTTTTATTCTTTTATTCTTTTACTTGTTTCAGTCATTTGACTGCGGCTACGCCAGAGCACCGCCTTTTGTCGAACAGATTGATTCCAGGACTTATTCTTTGCAAACTTGGCACTTATTCTTTCGATGTCTTTTGTCGAACCGCTAAGTTAGCGAGGACATGAACACACTAGCATGCGTTGTCACACACACACACACATACACACACACATACACACACACACACACACAAACACACACACAAACACACACACACACACACACACACACACACACACACAAACACACAAATATATTTATATACGTATATATATATATATATATATATATATATATATATATATATATACACATCGTAGTGAAATCGCATGGCTCAGTGGTTAGAACGTCGAGATTACGATCGTGAGGTTGTGAGTTCGAATCCCGGACCGAGGTGCGTGTTGTATTCTTGAGCAAGACACTTTATTTCACATTGCTTCAGTTCACTCGGCTGTAGAAATGAGTTGCGACGTCACAAGTGCCAAGCTATATCGGCCCCTTTGCCATTCCCTTGGATAACACTGGTAGCGTGGACAGAGGAGGCTGGTATGCATAGGCGACTGCTGGTCTTCCATAAACAACCTTTATATATATCTTCAGCAGTATCAGCCACAAGTCGTAAGATTAGTTAAAATGTTTGACATATATTACCCTCTAAAGGCAAATTTACTATAGTTAGGGAGGAGAAAAAAATCTCTCCTATGGTAAAGGGTTTAAAAACAGCATATCTGTTCAGTGCTACCCATTCCACCAGTAGAGTCCCAGTTATGTTTCTCGCTCTTTAGCTGTTATCAATGGGAAATACCGAAAAGTGGTAACTCTGGATATACTTAAAACCCCATCTTTAACTAAAACACAATTAATAAAATTGGCTAAGTAGCGCTTTTGGACTGCCAAGTCAGAGCAAATTAACCAGTACCAGCGCCAAGCAATATTTAGGCATAATCGAACTTTTAGGTAAGTTAAAATATATTTCTGAAGGCAAATTTACTGCAGTTGCAGCAGAGAAAAATTTGTCTTGTATTGTAAAAGTTGTAAAAACGTTTACCATAAAACGCTAGAAACACGTCTAGGAATCGGACAGGGGGCAGCACTGGACAGATAGGGAATTTTTACACCCTTTACTATAAGATACAATATTTTATCCCTGGTAACTGTAGTGAATTTGCCTTGAGAAGTTCAAATATGTCACAAACATATTTTAAATAAACTATTTCTACAGGTCGCTTCATTGATGCTAGTACGTTCGAATCCATCATGGTTTCAGCTCAAAATTGTGGCCATGGTGGGGCACCGCCGTTTTGCTACACTGTTACTTTTGAAA
>NC_142934.1:105151561-105159061 GCF_046866305.1 Octopus bimaculoides | reverse complement strand
GTATAAAAATCACCCCAAGTATTTAACCGGTATTTATCGCATAGAAATCAAAAACTTAACAAGGGAAGAATTTGTAAAAGCCATTATTTAAATACATCAGGGGACTTTGCATTTTCTGTCTATTTTAGCAGCGGTTGAAGGATGACAGGAAAATTTGATATTCGGGTGAGATTTTAACTGAAGCAATAAGAACGGTATAACCGATTCTGGCACTCATCTACCCGCGCTGCTTATACAATGGTTTATATAAAATGCTCTTTCTATTTTCCTACAATCTTTTCTTTTTAATTTCTAAATAAATTCAATTGTTTCTCGATTGCAATCGTACCTTTTTCTGTTTCTTTCTCATCTTGTTCATTCACTCCTGCAAGCAACACCTTATAGAGTCAGCGAAAACGTGGTAACTGCTATCAAGTCATATTCCCTTGCGCGTAATATGTTTGGCCATCTATCTATCTATCTATCTATCTATCTATCTATCTATCTATCTATCTATCTATCTATCTATCTATCTATCTATCTATGTATGTATGCATGTATGTATGCATGTATGTATGTATGTATGCATGTATGTATGTATGTATGTACGTATGTATGTATGTCTCTGTCTATCTATTTATCTATCAATCTATATGTAAAAATTCATATACATTTACATACATACACACACACACACACACACACACACACACACACACACACACACACACACACATATATATATACACGTTAGGAGCAGGAGTAGTTAGTTGTGTGATAAGAAGGTTGCTTCCCAACCACATTGTTCCGGGTTCAGTCCCACTGCTTGGCACCTTCGGTAAGTCTCTTCTACTATAGCCTCGGCCCAACCAAAGCCTTGTGAGTGGATTTGGTAGATGGAAACTGAAAGAAGCCCGTCTTACACACACACAAACATATCTATGTTCCCCCCCCCCCCAATTTCGCTTGACATCCGATATTGGTGTGTTTACATCCCCGTAAACTGGCGGTTCAACAAGAGACACCGATACAATAAGTATTAACCTTACAAATAATAAGACCTGGGGTCAATTACTTCGACTAAAGTCGGTCTTCCAGCATTGGCCGCAGTCAAATGACTGAAACGAATAAAAGAAAATATTACCTTTCTGAGATGTTCTTCTTCAAACGTTTCATCTGTATTCATACACCCCGAACTCATTACGTCTGTATATACACTTACTCTGCTATTCACGTTTACATATATATTTTCTCAGCTATACATATCTGTGTATATATATATATATATATATATATATATATATATATATATATATATACTGTCCAAGCCAACGAAGTAACCTCAGTATTGTCTCTCGACTCTCGAAAAATAGCAGCTAAGATCGATCAAATCATACACTGCTGCCTTAAAAAAAGTGAAAAACACATTGGGTAAATTTGTTTATAGCTATACAAAAAAGTTAAAAACAAAAAAGAGATCTCGAAACGAATGGCTTCAGATCATATGTGCAAGTTGTTGATTAAAGCTATTTCAGTTACACAACAACATCAAAAATGTCACTGCCTGAAGCTTGTAATCTATTGAAGTTTCGGACATTTAAATGATAAGGTTTTGCAACATTTTAAAGTTATCTTTAACTTTATCACTAAGCCGCTCTGCTGTGTATGTCTTTACTGCAAAGCTTGATATGTCGCAAGCTTTCAAATTCTTATGTATCTTCCTTAATCAGCAATATAATGACTAACTTGCCCAGCAAAGCAGGGTCATATGATAATATCCCTGAAAATATTGCTGTATCATCAAGTATCACAAAACTCACTGAATACCAATGGCAGTTTCTATTAAGGCATGTAATGGACAATAAACTTTAACATATACGCGCGAGCCAATGAAAATAAACAACTATACACTTCAGCAGTGATCCTATTAACCAGTGATGCCAGTTGTTTATCAAGATTTTCTAGGTGTTTAGATTGTGATAACAAAGCTGTCTCTGGTCGGCATGTCAGTCCGTTGCAAGTTTAATCTCTAATATAGTGGAAGTAGTACTCATTTAAAATTGAGTGTAGTAGAGCAACTTGAAGTAATGTCCCTTTCTCAAGGACAAAAAACGCTGCTCGTTCGGAAATGGTAAGTAATCCCAACACTCTAACCACCAGGTCGCACACCTTCATAAACAAGTACACATGAACTTATGATCAGGATACACGTTTACACACACACACACACACACACACACACACACACACACACACACACACACACACACACACGCGCGCAGACACTTGTCTGTGAGTGGGTATACATAATACATGTATATAGAATTGTATTTTCTGTAATTTTATATTTTTTTAACTCTGAACTGCTCGACCCTGCTAATTAATATGAATAATACCTTACTTGGTCTGCGTTGAAAAGAGGTTTTCTGTCTTGTATGGGTTTTTCTTTATGCTATACTAAATATTTCTAAATTAATGTCTCTCACTCTATCCAAACTACAATTTTTCTTCTTCTTTGAGTTCTAAAGGCGCAGCTGGTGATATACGGCGTGCCTTGAGTATTTTAAACTTGGGGAGCCTATCCTTGTCTAAGTCAAAATGCATCCAGTTTCTTCAATATATATATATATATATATATATATATATATATATGTGTGTGTGTGTGTGTGTGTGTGTATATAAAGAGCCACAATACTAGTCTCGTGACGGACTTGACAGCATAAAATCAGAGTTAAACTTAAGTAGACTTGATCTTAAGGAGCTGGGATTCATACGGTAAGTAATTCTACCTCCCGCTCTGACAACCCCATCAGCTTGTTGCTTTTTTGCAAAGCAATATATTATTATATCATGTAACAGACTAATTCCCTGTAAGATTTTTGTTACATACAAAATGATTAAATGTTTTCCTATTTTTCTCACTTGTAACCCATATAAGAATGTTATATAAAAAAAAATATGCTTTCCAATCTTTCTGAGTTCCTTACTCATATTTCTAAAATTCGTTATTGTACGTTAATGATGGAAGACATTTTACCGGAATCTAAGTCACGGTTTCATTATTCTTGGCGTTTTTTAATGTGTTATTCAAGGTGTTATAGATTTTACACTGACGAGTTTTGTCTTTATCTACTACTAATGCGTTTTTTCCTTCGAGATCTTTTCGTGTTTCTTATTCACTCTTTTTTTGGTTTTGTTTTAGATTCCATCAGATTTCCTACCATCTACGATTCATTCATCTTCCATTTATTGTAAATTCCTTTCCTCCTTATCCTGTTTTCTATTCTATAAAAGCAAAACAAATATTACAAAAAATGCTACAAAAACAACAGCAACAACAGCAACAACAAATATATATATGTATGCTAGCAATAACAACACCAACAGCGACAGCAACATCTCTAATAGTATATCTTTGCCAGCAGTAACGCTGTGAGGATGACAACTGGTCCAGTTGATTGTGGTAACACAACAATTGCCATTATCCCCTGCCACCACAACAGAACCAAACATTTTTTCATCATCATCGCAGACACCGTAAACAATACAATGCCGTTTGCTGAGGCCATACAACATTGGGCGAAACTCTCTTGTAAATTAAAGACAGTCAAGCGAAATCTCATAGCGTGTATTTCAGAAGCAAATCAGATAGGTAATTTGAGCACAGTTGTCAGGTTTAGAGATGCTGAGATGCATCTCGCTGTTATTGAGACAAAAGAAACCCGCATAGGCATATGTTTTTGATATCGTCATCATAGTCTCAAATATCGCTAGAATGGAGTTGGCCTGTACTATGCTAAATGAATATAAAGGAGAAACAGGAGTATACTTTAACCGGGAGAAGTCGATGGGTGTTCAACTGTGCGATTGGATACATTAATAAACGTTACACTAGGCAGATAAGACGCTTTAGGTCTACTTGGACCAGATCTCCAGAAGGACGGAAAATAAGAAGTGGGATGTGGTAACGAAAATGGTAGCCAGTGCTTTCTATTAATGGGCATAAAGAGAGCTGTCAGTAAACGTTCAGATAAAGGAGAAGAGTATATATATTGTCCCTGTTATTTATTCTGTTCTGGCCATCATTTCTTTTCAAGTTTTCATTGAATATCCTACTGCGAAAAGACTTCTATATGACGTTGGCGATTATGTACACAATGAAGATATGACATAGCAGAAATTTCCAGACAGTAAGAATTTGTGATTGCTGTTTAGCAAATAAATTTTTCAATAAATTATTCCGTTGAATAGCTACAGTTCTGAATAGTAGTAGTTGTAGTAGGCGTAGTAATGATAATAATAATAATAATAATAATAATAATAATAATAATAATAATAATAATAATAATAATAATAATAATAATAATAATAACAATAAACGCTAGCCATAAACAAGGTGGCACCAATTATTATAAAATACATAAGGCACTCAATGAACAAATGGCAGACAGTGCTACAGCTCGAAACAAAAGAAGGACTTGTGAAAACGAAAGCCATCCTCATTAGAAGAGGAATATTCCAGGGAGACACGCTCTCTCCACTCCTGTTCTGTCTGGCACTCACACCTTTAACAGAATTGCTAAATAGAACTGGATGCGGTTACAAATGCTACGGAAAAACAGTCAGCCACCTTCTATATATGAATGACCTAAAATTATATGCTAAAAACGACAAAGAGCTAGAAACATTACTACAGACAGTACACGGCTTTACCAAGGAAATAGATATGAAATTCGGATTAGAAAAATGTGCCAAAGCAACCCTGAAAAGAGGAAAATTAGTTAAAAGCAGCAATATAACACTAGATAAAGCCAATGAAATAAGAGAACTAGACGAAAGCCAACCATACAAGTATTTAGGAGTCAATGAACTAGATAGGATACAACAGACACAAATGAAAGAAAAAATAAAGAAAGAATACTATAGACGAGTTAGATCAATACTAAAAACAGAGCTCAATGCTAAAAACAAGATAATGGGTATCAACACTTTAGCTGTCCCAGTTATAAACTACAGCTACAACATCCTTAACTGGACACTAAATGAACTAAAATAGACAGGAAAACAAGAAAAATAATGATAGGATATAGGATGCACCACCCAAAATCTGACATAGAAAGGCTATATATACAACGCACAGAAGGTGGCAGGGGTCTTATACAGCTAGAAAACTATTATAAAATAACCACCATAGGACTGCAAAAATACTTACTCCAAAAGCAAGGGAAACTAATACAAATAGCCACAAAACACGAGCAAAACAAAAAGCTGTTTTCAGTATTTAAGGAAGCTGACAAATACAAACAAGAAATCAATCTACCTAACAAATACGAAGAAGAAGAAGAAGAAGAAGAAGAAGAAGAAGAAGAAGAAGAAGAAGAAGAAGAAGAAGAAGAAGAAGAAGAAGAAGAAGAAGAAGAAGAAGAAGAAGAAACAACAAAAGCTATAAAACAAATGAAATCCAAACTAAAACTAGAACAGCAACGGACCATGATAAAACGATGGCAAGAAAAGCCCCTGCATGGTAAATACTGGGCTAAACTAAATGCGAAAGAAATAGACAGAGAAAAATCCCAGCAATGGCTGAGAAGCTCAAGACTCAAAGCAGAGACTGAAGGATTTTTAATTGCTGCACAAGACCAGAGCCTCCCCACCAGAAATTACCAAAAACACATAATGAAAAGAAATATAACAAGTAACTGTAGAATATGTGGAGATGGACAAGAAACAATAAATCATATTATCTCTGGCTGCCCAGTCCTGGCTAAGAAGGAATATATTCACAGACACGACAGAGCTGGGACCTATATACACTGGAAGCTATGCCAACATTATGGAATAACAACAGAAAAAAGATGGTATAAACACATGCCAGAAAAGGTCACAGAAAATGAGAAAGCAACCATACTCTGGGATATGCCAATACACACAGATAGAGAAATTAAGGCAAATAGACCAGATATAGTTGTCAAAGATCATGAAGAAAAAAAATGCTTTCTAATTGATGTATCAATACCAGCAGATGACAACGTTTCTCTAAATGAAATGGAAAAACTTTCAAAATACAAAGACCTGGAAATAGAGATAACTCGAATGTGGAATCTAAAAACAGAAACAATTCCTATCATAGTAGGTGCCTTAGGTACAATAAAAAAATATTCAGACAAATACATAACAAAAACACCAGGTCTTACAAATATATATAACATACAGAAAATTGCACTACTGGGAACTGCACACTTTCTACGCAAAACACTTTCAATACAGTAAACATAAGAGCACCACAGCAAACCACAGCACATACCCAAGGCGCACAGAGCTGCGCTCGGTAGTGAAGTGAAAGCACGTTATAAAAATAAAACTACTGAACAATAATAATAATAATAATAATAATAATAATAATAATAATAATAATAATAATAATATCATCATCATCATCTTCATCATCATCATCATCATCATCAACCTCATCATCATCATCGTCATCACCATCATCATCAACAACAACAACAACAACAACAATTCTGGGAGTTTCAAGTTAAAAATTACAAAAACAATGGACGTTTGCGTTGAATAAATTAAACCATCTCTGTGTAACTTGAGAGTATGTGCCTAAACAGGGGAGTCACCTTTCTGGTTAACTCTGTTACTAGAACCTCATAGTAAGAAAGCTCTTGTATTAATTTTAGAGATGCACTCTCGTCTGTTGGCACGTATATTTCGGTTACGTAGGTATTTGCTTTCTTGCATCTTCTAGGTTATAGTAGAAGTGTCATTTTCCGAAGCCGTTTCTGGTGTGTTTCTAGCACCAGCTTTCTGTTAGTATCTTGTAATGTTAGCCGATATTCCATCGTATGATTCTTCCAGCTCAGTAATACCTGTAAACGTAATCTTTCTTTATTAAAACTGGGCTACCAGTAACAAGGTAGCCAATTGCTTTTGCACTATCTCCGCAAATTCAGTATATACTTCACAACTATATTGACTGAGCAAGCAAATGAAACGCAGTGTAATGCTAGTGAAACGATGGAAAATGTTAATTCTTTACGGTTAATTCTTTTCCCTAGCAATTAAAACAACAACAACGACAAAAACGACAAAAACAACAACAACAGCAACAACAACCACAATAACAACAAGAACAGTAATAATAATAGGAATCTCTGTCTTTCTTGTGTGCTTCTGTTTCCCATTCGATTGTGTGTGCATATGTGAGCGGCTTAATAGCCGGATGAATGTAGCGAATGATGTACATACGTATACATGGATGGCTTTATTTGTGATTAGCTGACATTAATTTCTCTTAGCTAATCAGACATTAGTATTCCTGGGATTAATTCTTAGTTTCGTGTGGATTCCCTGAGATCCAATTGTTATTGTTACAGATCTGTTGCCTAGAGACTAACATCATGTGCATTAATCCACTGATCTAAGATGTCATAATAAATTGAAAAGAATAAAAGCTTCAATAAATTAAATAAAGTATTTCCCAATTTTCTTCAGTTCTCATGAAAAATGATA
>NC_142934.1:105131561-105146561 GCF_046866305.1 Octopus bimaculoides | reverse complement strand
AATAAGCGGGAGCGCAGAAAAGGGAGACCAGAAAGCTTAAATCTACGTACACATAATCCACCAAATACCAACAGGACTCACAAAGAGAGAAGTCCGTATATTCCTTCTGCTCCCAAAAAAAGGCTATATGCAGAGGCTGTACGAACTGCAGTAGCTGAGCAGCAAGCTTTTTTAAGCTTGGCCCAGAACCAGAAAATGGTACAACAGTTAACGTGGATGCAGAGGGTACAGAGTCAACGCCACACGAACCATTGTCCAAGACCACCACAGATGATGGATCAGGGATGGCCACCGCTAACACCAGGAACCCCTGCACAGATATCACACCCATATTCCTACTGAATGTCCGGGGCCTATTACGAACAGGCGGCAAAGACAAGTTCCTATACTTGAAAGACCTAGTAACATGCAATCAAGCAATATGCATGGTGCTTACCGAAACGCATCTAACACCTAATATAGCAGATGCGGAGATAAATATACCAGAGTATGCCGTACTCCGAACAGACAGAAGGGATAGAAGTCATGGGGGAGTTGCAATGTACATCCGAGAAGATGTCACACCCCTACTACTACTATCACACTCAAACTCTGTATGTGATACTTTAATAGTACACATAAAACAAATTGATGTAGTTGTATGCTCAACATACCGTCCACCAAATACCGCAAAGCAGGAAGGTAAATTTGAGGACAGCCTCAGACGCATAGAAGAGGTCCTGACAAATCTGGACCAACACATCAATATACTTTTCCTAGGCGACTTTAACCTCCCAAATGTTAAATGGCCTGAAGGTCACATCCTCTCTGGGATGTCACTGCATGAACAAAGCCAGGCAAAATCATTGCTAGAACTATCCAACATGCTGTTCATGGAACAAGTGATACTCCAACCAACCAGGGGAAGCAATATTTTAGATCTCTGCTTCACAAACAATGTGAGCCTAATCCATAATGTGAAAATAACGCCCACGTCTCTCTCAGATCATAACATTATAGAATTAACTATGTATGGTCCTAGACAACCCACTGACACCCACCCCACCAGGAGGACTCAAGCAATATCCAACCTGAATTTCCACGGGGCGGACTGGAAGTCAATTCGCAGAGAGATTCGAAATCAAAACTGGCACGACAGCCTTTCTATACAAGACAATGACCTCAAACTAAGTCATTTTATGTCAACCATACAAGACATATGCACCAAATACGTGCCATATAGAAAAACCAGCAAACATGCCAATAGAATCCCTAGAGACAGGAAAATCCTTATGAGACACAGAACAAAGGTCTCAAACCAGTTAAATAGAGAACTGGAGGATAGGAAAAGGGCTAAATTAAAACTTAAATTAAAACTAACACTGTTAGAAATAGAAAACAAAATTAAACTCTCCCATGAAAAGGAGAGAGCAGAGAAGGAAAATAGAGCAGTAGAAAGCATAAAAACAAACCCCAAGGCTTTCTATAGATTTGCAAAGGAGACTGCTACGGTGCAGTATAAGATAGGACCCCTGTTCCTGCCTAATGGCTCACTGACTGCAGATCCCACATGGATAAGTGAAGTGCTCAGTACACAATTCAAGAGTGTCTTCACCTCTCCTCTGAGTCACATGCAGATAAAGAACCCAGCTGATTTCTTTGACAATAGCACTCAGCAGAGGGGGACTGCATCCATTACCTACATCGACATTGAAGAGGAAGATGTGATAGCTGCCATAAATGAAATGAGCTCAAATTCGGCAACTGGCCCCGATGGTTTCCCAGCTGTCCTCTTAAAGTCGTGTAGACAAGAATTAGCAGGACCACTCCGGATACTCTTCCAGAGTTTCCTTGCAAATGGTAAACTTCCCAAAAAGCTGAAGGAAGGCACCATATGTCCTATCCATAAAGGTGGAAGCAGAGCAGAGGCTGGAAACTACAGGCCCATCTCTCTAACTTCACATATTAGCAAAGTCATGGAACAAATTGTCAGAAGGAGATTGATTGCGTTCCTAGAAGAAAATGACTTGCTGAATGAGACCCAGCATGGTTTCCGTCCAGGTAAAAGCTGCCTCACGCAGCTCTTGCAGCATTATGACTGGGTCCTGAAGCAGCTGCTTGACCATTCACATGTTGATGTGATATATCTCGACTTTGCAAAAGCCTTTGACAAAGTTGATCATGGCTTGATATGTCACAAGCTGCGAAACCTTGGCATAGCTGGTAAATTAGGAGAGTGGCTGCATGACTTCCTGAATGGTAGAAGTCAGACAGTTGCAGCCAATGGAGAACTATCTAGGGAAACACAAATATTGAGCGGTGTTCCACAGGGAACTGTTCTGGGGCCACTACTCTTCATAGTGGCCCTTCTGGACATGCCCACGGTCACTCGGAGAGCCACTGTCACTAGCTATGCTGATGACACAAAGATATCTCAGGCAATAAAGAATCCTGATGATATTGTAAGCCTGCAGAATGACCTAAATGCAATATATGAGTGGGCAGAGCAAAATATGCAGTTCAATGCAAAAAAATTTCAAGTACTGCCCTACAAGACCATGAGTACCTCCCAACTGGCATACACAGGGCCTGGAGGTACTGCAATCCCAGAACCACAAACAGTTAGAGATCTGGGCATCAACATGTGTAGTGATGCATCATTTCACATGCACATTATCAAGTTGACAGCAAGGTGCAGACAACTGGCGGGGTGGATACTGAGGACTTTCCGTACAAGGGATCAAAAAGTCATGTTGATTCTATGGAAGACATTTGTTCTGAGCCGCTCTCAGTTGTGGTCACCACACAGTGTTAAGCGGACAGCAGAACTCGAGGCAATTCAGCGGCACTATACAAAAAAGATCGCCACAGTCCAACAGATGAACTACAGGGAGCGACTGAAGGCACTAGGTCTCTACTCCCTGGAGCGCAGGCGGGAGAGATATGTAATAATATACATATGGAAAATACTGGAAGGACTGGTGCCAAACTTTGGTATCAAGTACTACAGGAATGCCCGCACGGGTCGCCACTGCTTGGTGCCAAAGGTAGCGTCCACTGCATCTCACATAAGAACGAGATACTGCAGCAGCCTCGGTTTCAGAGGACCTCAGCTCTTCAATGCCCTGCCAAAACATTTGAGAGACATGCAAGACATGGATGCGGAGGTCTTCAAGACAAAACTTGACGCTTTCCTCTCCACGATACCAGACGAACCAATGGCTCGTAATGAGACGCAGTTTAGGGCAGCTGTGTCAAATTCTCTTATACACCAGATGTGCCATCAAAACTCTTGATTGGACCATGTCAGGTGGGGGAGAAGAGCCATGCAAGGAACGTGAAAATCACGGTGGTGCACCGGCATGACCGCAGCCACTTGGCTGAAACACATAAATAAATAAATAAATATATATGTATATATATATATATATATATATGTATATATATATATATATATATATATATATATGTATATATATATATATATATATGTATATATATATATATATATATATGTATATATATATATATATATATATGTATATATATATATATATATATATATATATATATGTATATATATATATATATATATATATATATATATATATATATATATATATATATATATATATATATATATATATATGTATATATATATATATATATATATATATATATATATATATATATATATATATATATATATATATATATATATATATATATATATATATATATATATATATATATATATATATATATATATATATATATATATATATATACATACCTCTATATTTGTGTGCGTGTATGTGTGTCTGTGTCTGTGTGTGTACAGATTTTGAGAAAAAACAGTTTGGAATTGTATGAGCTTAGTAAGAGAAGCATCTGCAAGAACTGCTCAGAGATTAACGAAAATGATATTTATCAAAATTCAGTAAAATGGAAATAGACCTTTAAATTACCTTCCGTCAGGTCTTGACACGTTTTAAGAACATCTATCTATCTATCTATCTATCTATCTATCTATCTATCTATCTATCTATCTATCTATCTATCTATCTATTTATATGTATATATATATACACACATATATATATATATATATATATATATATATATATATATATATATATATATATATATATATATATATATATATATATATATATATATATATATATGTATATATATATATATGTATATATATATATATATATATTTATATATATCTATCTATGTATATATATATATATACAGAGAGAGAGAGAGAGAGAGAGAGAGTGAGAGAGAGACAAAGAGAGAAAGAGAGAGAGAAAGAGAGAGAGAGCTATATAGAGAGACACGGACATTCAAGCAGACAGATCGATAGATAAACAGACAGATTGACAAACAGACCAATAAATAGATAGATAGATAGATAGATAGATAGATAGAGCAACGGTGTTGCTCCATATTCTTGGACCGAATAAACTGCTATATGATGAAGCGGAAGACATGCGTTGTAAATCATCTTATTTTAGAACCGAAGTACTCCAAATAATATAGGAAATGGTCAACAGAAAGTACCCTTTGAGATTAGACATACAATTTACAGCTACAATCTTTGTTCCTCTATCCACCGTAGAAAAAAAAGGAAAAGAAATACAGAAGACAAGGCACCAACAACGAATATTCACAGTGATCACAGGCAATTAAACTTTGATCAAACAGCGACTTTGAATCCAAATAATCGATATATTTCAAGGAAATATATTCATAAAACTGAAGAGCCATCAGGCAGAAGAATATAAACATGATACTAAAAATGAAGAAACATAAGAAAAATGCAAAACCCAGACAGTAACAATACATTTAATTTTATTATATAGTATCATTTATGCGGGAAGTATGGAAAAGCTAAATCGTAAAGATAAAATTAATGCAGGCAAAACAAACAAGCTGAATAACAAAACACAGGAATATTAACGTCTACCATACTTACAGAGTGTTAACCAAGAAAAGCTAAATCAAACTAGGACTACGCCAATGAAAATATGAATAAAACTTGATGTGAGAAATATTTAAGAATAAAGAATTCTAAAGATAGTATATTTAAGTATAACAATAATTTAAAAGTGAAAATAGCTAAAGAATTAAAATCAATAGATCTTCCTGTAGGTTAACATAATGCCATTCTGAATATAAAACTTAGCGACAAGTATCAATAGCAATATAAAGCATCCAACTGCCTATCGTATGCTTAAGGAGAAATGAATTAAATTGCACAACAGACGGAGTATTTCCTTTGGGTTATTGAAAGAACATTAACTGTGAAATAATCAGCAGGGGAAACAACAGTGTAACGATAGAAAATTAGCGAAAGATCTAATCCTTAATGAAATTCTACATATGTAAGATTAAAATAATAACGCAGTGTGACAAATACGACTGAAGACTAAATGAGAGAAGGTAAGCCTTGCTATGTCGCAACGAATCCATCATCATGAAAAAAGTCCTCAATTTTTGATGATATATGTAATTTCGACACAAATCGAAAATAATTTTAGGATGGTGAACACAAAGAATGAAATTAATGCTGCGCTAACAAGTAGCGAAATGAAACAATTCTGGGGAAAATATAGTAAAGGATTACTTCAGACGAAAATGCAAATTATACGTGCAACACTTCAGCAATTGGAGGAAGGCATATAAAATCCAAAAGTTGTTCAAGAGAAAAACTTGAAAAAACTTGATGCAATGATAAACGTCCAAGCTTCCAGTTTAAATATTTAAATAATGTTTAGTATTTTTCAAAAGCATACAAAATGCTTAGAGATATATATATATACAGTATTTTTTGAAAAGAAAATAAGAACCTCTAAAACACAGAAGAACGCCTGAATCTATCATCGATAGGAAACGCGCTTAATCTCAAAGATCAAAGAAATAAGATGCTTCAAACTACAGACCCATATCTTGCGCTTCACAGAAACAATATTGTAGAAGATAAATGTTCACATAAACAAAGAATAGGATTTGTTTCTAGAAAATCAGAACTGTTGCTTTAATGATTCATACTGTCGTAAACAACAAAATGTTGTGCAATGAAGTTATTATCAAATATTGTAGATAAAAAAAATGGATATGAGAATGACCTGCAGTGGTTGACAGAATGCTTCTGAAATTGTTTATTATCGGTGGACTCAGCATGCATTTACGTTATTGCATCAAATATCAAATCCGTCGTAAATAAATGCCAAAATATTCTGCACAGAGAAGCAGAAAAAGGGAATTATGAAATTCAAATCACAAAAGTTACAGGAGAGGGATATACCAAAAGTTCTTCTCACCACTCTTTTTCTCTACATCATTCATATAATTACCCTCACCGAATTAGAACGAAATTGCCATTAGAGGACCTAAATGTGTTCACTGCAGATTATAACTGGAAAGTCTCTTACAAATAATGCACTGATTCTTTAGAAAAATTGACATGAAATATGTCTTAAACAAATGTGCCCAGAGACAATCATGAAAGAATGGAAAAAATAAATGAAAAACCACAAATATTAACTGATTTTAGGTAAAGATACAGAGACAAAAGAATTAGATGAAAATCAAACCTTCCAATACACAAATCAATGAACTATGCAGAGTACAATAAACACAAATGAAAGAAAAAGGAGAAACGAATTCTTTAGAAATGTTAAATATTTATGCAAAAAATATATCAATACTCTAGATACCCCAAAAAACTAATGTCTTCATTTAGAATACATTGCCCAAAAGCTGCCGCGAATACATCGAAATAAGATTTTGGGAAACCAGAATTTTAATATAAAATGTTGGCTGACTGTACGAGTACAAACAGATCTAATATACTAAAAAGAAACGAATATAAATATCTATAAAAAAAATTAGAAAACTGCTTTTTGTCTGAAAACGTGTTGATATGTCGGACTGACATATCATTAGGCAAAGGCCAGAAAGTACCAAAACCATACGATGAGGCAGAATACGAAAAATAACAAGATGAAAAGTGTAGGTTATGAAGAAATAATTAATTCCAGAAGACAGTATATATGATATAGCTACAGAGACAGCAATTGTAGAAGTAATAATGTACAATAAAGAAATAAGAATATAACGCAGACTGTAACAGACTAGGAAATAAAAGAAAAAATATTAAAATTGTATTGTCATGAATGAACGCTATATATTTAGAAAAGAAGCTGAGGTAATGGATATCTGTAAGAAAAATGAAGAAAATCATAAGACAAGCAACTGAAAGGTTAAATTCAAAACGTAAAAGGAAACTCCAAATGTGTTAGGAGAAGATAGTGTCAAAAAACTTCTCTGCATTGTCAAAAAGTTATAATACTAAGGAAAACATATAAAAATTTCTGAAACAAAAAAATAAAACAAAAACAAAAATCAATCAGGTTGAAAACTGCTGGACTCACATTCCGTGGCCTAAAGAAGTGATCGCACCGTAAACATCAGTGAACAGAACACAACTCAAGTCAAACGTCATGTAATTTTGGGGCCATTGAAACCTCACACTCCTGTGAGGAAGTAGTTTAAAGGATTCTCGAACAGAAACCATTGTCCTAAGGATGCGATTTCTGGTGGTTTTCGGAACATGAGGAAGAATGGAGGCGGTGAAAATGGCTTTGCTTGTTTGTCCTGATTTCCCAAGTAACTTGCCACAGTCTTGGAGGTCCCACAATTGGAGCGTTTCTTCATTGGCGCTCAAGTGGCTAAATAATTTATTATGTCAATAAATGATTTGATATTATTATGGGTTTTTTAAAATATATACTCAATGTATGCTTAATATTTTGGAAAATTGATTATTAGTGGACCAATTCTGAATTGCTTAATTTTAGTGCATATTTTTGCAGTTACTGTTACATTTATCATAATATTAGTATTTAATATTAATCACATAGCACAAATAAGATGTCTTCATTATACTAAATGAATGGGTGTATAAATACACTTATTTAATTTATTAATTGATGATAATAATAATAATAATAATAATAATAATAATAATAATAATAATAATAATAATAATAATAATAATAATAATAATAATAATAATAATAATAATAATAAATAGTTTCATTTGACTTACTAAATAAATTTAATAACCAAAATAATAATTATTATAATAATGTATAGTTTATAAATTGCATTCTGATTACAACAATGTTGTTTGTTACTTCTGAAAGTATTGATAGAGTTTGGATATACACTATGTATGGTCCCTCATTTCGTAAATAATAATATTGATTAGTTCATCGAGAACAGTCCTCAAAACTTGTTTGGTTTATATTAATGATTTCTATCGATTCACTAAATATATTCACATAATATATGCATAACAATCATTATTTAAATAAATTTAAATCTGGTCACCTCTTAGAAATTAGTAAATTTGATTTCCATTACTATAGCCTAAATATATATCTATGGGATACTTTGGTTATCGCATTTACAGCTTTAAGTTTTTATTAATGTTTATTACGGAATTCTCCCTACGATAAATTAAGTAAACAAGGAAAAGTCTTTATTAGGTTTCTATTCATATCTATTACGGAATTATCTCTCCGAGAAAACAATAAATATAGAAAATTATTATTAGTTAATTAAAAAGGAAATTTTTAGATCAATTAATTTAAATAAATAGAAGAGTTGTTGTATTGAAGATGGAATTGTTTATATATTTCTTGTTGCAGTTCTAAATAGGGGAAGACTTAGATACTTAATTATATACATATATATGTATATAAATACATATGGTAACGAGAGACTCTCGTGGACATGATCGGGTTTCGATTGATATGTGTTTGAGATGTAATGAAGTGAATTTCGATGGTTGTGGACTGCATTTACTTGGGTGTGTCGTCTGTTAATGTTTTTGTTGTCTTTTAATTGCAATTGGTGTATGATTGGGAAGTTAACGCTCGCATTCATTATACAGACATTTGAATTAACCTTCACAGTCCAGCCGCCCTTTCACACGGAATTTAGTCCATCTTTAAACCATGACCCTGAAGTAACTTATATATTATAAGGGAAATGTTATTGTGTATGTATGTCAGAAAAAGTACATTAGTCGAAACAATTCTTGGCCTTTTATCTTTTCTTTAATAATTGTTTATGTTATATACACTATTGTTATATTATATTCATAGTATATCATGTAATATCATAATATAAATAGATTATTGGATTGTTAATAGTATCTTTCTAATTAATTTATCTTTGTAATTGCATTATACCAATATTTATATGGTATTCAACTGATGTACCAGTGAATTAGATGTTTAACATCCCTTTGAAGGATCTTTTTCCTCAGTTTGTTACTATATATATATATATATATATGTATGTATGTATATATATATTTATTTTATTTATTTATGTGTTTCAGCCAAGTGGCTGCGGTCATGCTGGTGCACCACCGTGATTTTCACGTTCCTCGCATGGCTCTTCTCCCCCACCTGACATGGTCCAATCAAGAGTTTTGATGGCACATCTGGTGTATAAGAGTTTGGCACCAGTCCTTCCAGTATTTTCCATATGTATATTATTACATATCTCTCCCGCCTGCGCTCCAGGGAGTAGAGACCTAGTGCCTTCAGTCGCTCCCTGTAGTTCATCTGTTGGACTGTGGCGATATTTTTTGTATAGTGCCGCTGAATTGCCTCGAGTTCTGCTGTCCGCTTAACACTGTGTGGTGACCACAACTGAGAGCAATAGTCTAGGCGGCTCAGAACAAATGTCTTCCACAGAGTCAAAATGACTTTTTGATCCCTTGTACGGAATGTCCTCAGTATCCACGTATATATATATACGTATTCATATAGATAAAAAATCAAAAAATACTCAGACACTACGGAATCTGACCCAGGCAAATGACATGAGGAGATAATAAATTTCTAAGCTTTCGGTTGAAATATTTTATATGCAACCAAGACCCACAAGTTTCTCAAGGAAATATTTATTGTTTATTGAAACATCCGAAGAAAACTCAGTAAAACTCTTGAACGCTTCATCGATAGGAAACAAGATTTAATCTCTAAGATGAAAGAAGCGTATAACCTCCAAACTACAGACCCGTATCGTGTGATATAAAAGATTCACCGAAACAATATTGTAGAAGATAAATGTTCATATAAACAAAGAATAGAATTCGTTCCTAGAACATCTGTATTGTTATTGCAATTGTTGTGTAGATCAAACGTGAAGTTGTACAACAAAATCAGCATCAACGAATGTACGTAAAAAAGATATTAATCTGCGAATGACTTGCATTGATTGCATGGACTCTTCGGAGATTTTTCACTATCAGTGGATTTTGGAAACATTTGCGCTCTTGCATCAAATATCATATGAATATCAAACAAATTCTTCTCACACACGCACACACACACGCACACACACACGCACACACACACACACACAAACAAACACACATATATACGTATATATATATATATATATATATATATATATATATATATATATGTACGTATATATATATATATATATATATATATATATATATATATATATATATATATATATATATATATATATAGTTTTAGGGAAAATAACCAATTTTCAAGAACTCATCGATGAAAATCCACTATCACATATAGAAAAATTAATAATTAAAAGCACAATAAATGAGTATAATATAAAGTAAAGTAAATATCTTAAAATAAATATAATAAAAAGATTACACGTGTTTCATAACCAATTTTCAAATATATATATATACTTTATCTATAAGGCTCAATTTAAATTTAATTTTTTATAAATTGATTTTAATTGAGATTTTTACCTTTAATTTTGGATTTTGTTCCTAATATTATTATTATTATTATATATATATATATATATATATATATATATATATATATATATATATGTACTACATATATATATATGTACTATATATATATATATATATATATATATATATATATATATATATATATATATATATATGTATGTATGTATGTATGTATGTATACATATAGGCGTAAAGGGATATTTTAAATACAAATCTGAACAGTTGCAGAAGACGGTTACACCGAAAGTTCTTTACTTCAATCTTTAAGCAGCCTGCTAGATCACAGTGTAGCTGGAAGTTAGTACCATTGGATGACTTTGAAAGCTTAAGTGAACTACGTGAGTATATGAAAAATAAAAGGAAGAAAAATTAAAAAGGAATACTGAAAAAGCGTTGCATTTATATCTTTTCGCTTCTACTTGTTTTAGTCATTAGACTGCGGCCAAGTTGGGGCACCTCCGTGAAGACGTTTTGGTCGAATGAGTCGACCTTAATACTATTGTTTCGTTGTAACGCATACGCATGCACACGCACACGCACACACACACACACACACACACATACACACACACGTGGGGTTTGTTTCAGTTTCCGTCTACCAAATCCACTCACAAGGCTTTGTCGACCCGACGCTATAGTACAAGATTCTTGTCAAAAGTGACATCAAGTGGGACTGAACCTAGAAACATGTGGTTGGGAGGCAAACTTCTTACCACACAACTACATTTGCGCCTATAATATTTATACAAAAAATAAGGCGGCGAGCAGGCAGAAACGTTAGCTCGCCGATAAATTAAGTACCAGTTAGGCACTGGGGTCGATGTAATCGACTTAATCCCTTTGTCTGTCCTTGTTTGTCCCCTCTGTGTTTAGCCCCTAGTGGGCAATTAAGAAATAAGAAACGTTAGACCGCTGGGCGAAATGCTTATCGGTATTCCGTCTGTCTTTACGTTCTGAGTTCAAATTCCGCCGATGTCGACTTTGCCTTTCATCCTCTCAGGGTCGAGAAATTATGTACCAGCCACGAAATGGGGTCGATCTAATTGACTGGCACCCTCCCTCAAAATTTCAGTCTTTGTGCCTAGAGTAGAATACGATATTTATACAAAAAGTTAATAAGCATCCAAGTTATTGCAGAAAACTAAAATGAAGGCATTTAGAATACACTGCATTAATGCCGGGTGACGAAGATTGATTCTGCAGCGAATACAGCATTATAAAGCATTCTAAAACTAGAAGTTTGACTGGCTTTAGAAGCCCGAACGGATCAAATGCACTAAAAAAAAGAATCGAATAAATATAATTACTAAGCACGAAACAAATGTCGTGCAAAGACGAATGTCATGAGTAAAGCCTAGTATTTTCCTTCCTCGTGTTATATTATTCTTATATACATATGTATAAATGTGCGTGTGATAATGTGTGTGTATGTATCCATATGGGCACGTGTACACACACGTTCGCACATATATAATTATAGTCATAATTATGCGCCGGTGTGTGGTCCGCCAGGCATGGACGAAATAGCTATAGAAAAGAGCGGCTGAAAACATTCACTAGAACAATTGTTTCAGTTTCTGTATACAAAATCCACTCACAAGGCATTGGTCGACCCGAGGCTATAGTAGAAGGCATTTGTTCAAAGTGCCACACGGTGGGATTGAACCTGTCATAGAGATCGGGATATTTGGGTAAATCGTAGCGATGGTATCAAGCACACTTTAAGTAAAATTAACACAGACGTATCGATTTTGAGAGAAGATAACCAGATTGTGAGGAATGAAAATATAAACAACTCCATAGTAGTAGGTGCCTAGGGAACGATAAAGATAGAAGCCTGTATATACATTACGCGAACGCGTGGAGAGAGAAATGGTTAAAGTACCAATATAAATTAATATGTTCAGCCCATACAATAGAAGCACATGGTATGTTCAGAGTTTTAGGATCATACTAAAACAGAACGATATAAAAACAGGGCATGTATTTCATGCAATACTAACATACACTTGGTTGTGCAATGAGAGATCAGAACAGAAATACATTTCGAGGAGAAAGAATATTCTTGATATGCATAACGATTGTTTTCCATAACCGTCATCATCATGAGCATTGCTAGCATCATTCGTACCATCCTCATTCCTCATCCCAATATCGTCTGCCTCATCGTAATCATATTCACGATCAAATTCCTATCAATTTGCGAAGCAACAGCATGCTTGAAGCGAGTGGAATTCTGAAGGGGTTGATTAAGCGGTCAATATCTTGCGTTACAAATAGAATTTTGCGTAACGAGAATGAAGGAAACGTTTGCTTTGTCATGCCAACAATACAAACCCACTAATCTTCACCTTTACTACCAAATGTAAATTAATCATAAACGCACAATAATAAAGGCAATTGTTAGCCTGACAATTTGATATGAAATTTATTGTTAAAAACTTATTTTCGTATTACAAAACTCTAGCATCATTTCGCATCAGATTATGCTAATTTGCATCTAGTCCATCTTCGATGAATGTTCCTTGTGCTCGTTAGCGTTTGCCTTCCTTTAACACTAATTTCTAACTTCACAATAACGCATTTCTGCGTTAGCAGCTAAATACTGTAAGTGGATGCAGTCTTGAAAAAGGGAATAGATAGAGTTAATGCAGCACTCATAATATCTAAAACAGATAGAATGTGTTCAAAGCCTCAGAAAGGTCAAGGTTGAACAAGTATCTATTCATGTATGCAGCGGTTATTCGTGCATCTACATCTCTGCTCTCCACGTTATCAATATTCATCTAAGGCGATGACCGTAGATATGGGCCGAAACATATTGGCGCTTAGTGTCAAGGAAGGCGTTGCTGTCTGCACGCAAAGAGCCAGAACAGATACAGTAATGTCATTTGCCCAACTTACTAACGTTTTTGGCTGTCAACTGTCTTGAACACGTATATATTTTTATCGATTCTGAATCGGTGAAATGTAATGCTGACGTCAGCGGGGTTTGAACTAAGGGTAGGGTATAAGAAAAATCTTGAGATGCATTCTCTTCAACACTCTAATGACTCTGCCAACTCAGCGCCTTAGTACGAATGATGTTGCATGAATCATAGATGTAAGGGATGTTGTGTACTTCGAAATAAATAGCAGTCATCTGCAAAACGGTCTGAATAATATGCTATCAGTGGTAGAACTTATGGCATATGGGTATTATGTTTCATTATCGAACTCCTTCAGAAAGTGCTAGTAAAAGTTTCTCGAACTAGTTATTGTCAATAAAAAATACCTTATTTACCTACGTTTTAACATCATCTCCTTCAAAATAGTCACCTTGTGCAGAAACACATCGGCCCCATTGCTCCGGACACCTTTAAAATCGGGCTTGGAAATCGTTTTCCATAAGTGAGTAGATAACCTTTGATTCGTTCTTCATTTCGACAACTGTATTAAAACGGCGACCTTTGAACTGGATTTTGGTTTTGAAGAAGACATGGAAGTCCGCAGGTGCTAAATCTGGCGAATAGGGTGGGTGTGGAAGCGATACCATTCTTTTGGGCGAGAAACTAACGAATGAGGAAAGCTTGGTGGTGGGTGCATTATCGTCAGGAAAAATCCAGTTCTTCACACTCCAAAGATCCAGTCACTTTCGTGGAATGTCCTCCCTCAAAGACTTCAAAACATCTTCGATGTTTCTCTTGCAAAAAGTGATGAAATTCCCCACATTTCCGGAGGTAGCGCTCGTGGCAGGTCTTTCAAATCGCTCATCGTCTTTCAGGGACGTTCTTCCGCTTTTGAATCGCCCGTGCCACTTGAATCATTGCGTACAACCAATTGCCTTATCGCCGCATACTCAATATCTCTGTTGCAGACTTTCCACGTTTAACCTAAAATTTCACGTTGATTCTTTCTTCCAACTTCCTGTCCATGACAAAAAATGCAACTGCAGCATGATCACAAAAATACAAATCTCACAACTTGTGAACTAAACACAACGATGTCACTCGGCACACTCCCTCATGACATCACTGCAAGCTCTCGCTGTCAGGCACCACTGTGCTGCCGTCTGTTGGGGCGCTGCAGAACTAGGCCAAAAACATTTTCATACCACCTCGTAGATGTATGTTAGTGGTACGAATATATCTAATATATATATATATATATATATATATATATATATA
>NC_142934.1:105101561-105114061 GCF_046866305.1 Octopus bimaculoides | reverse complement strand
TCACTTAAAATCTAATTCCTCTACTTTGGAAAAATATAACATTTCTCTGACTAATAAACTAAAATCATTTCATTCATCACACACACACACACACACACACACACACACACACACACACACACACACACACACACACACACACACACACAAACATACACACACACTCACCCGCACAAACGCACACACACACAAACACACACGTACACACGTACTCGTAAATACATATGTGCATGTGTGTATGTATATATGTGTGTATGTATATATATATATATCTGTGTGCGTATATATATATATATATATATATATATATATATATATATATATATATATATATATATATATATATATATATATATATATATATATATATATATATATATGTATATACACAGACACATAAAATATATTTGTATATGCATAAATATGATTCAGATCAAAGATGACATATGCATTATATACACGCATATAATAAATGAGTTATACACATATATACACGCTCATCATACGAGTGTATAATATACATGAATATTATTGAAATGACTTATGAAACATGTTATAGATTATACTAAACGAGAAACACTCATATATATATATATATATATATATATATATATATACAGAAGCATGTATGTATATAATATAAGCGTATATACGTGAATATGATTCCGATCAAAGATGATATACATACGTATATACCTTTACACGTATACAAAAAATAATGTATACGCACAAAACACACGTACACATAAACACTCACACATATATAGGTAAATATACACACACATGTGATATAAGTACATTTATACTTAAATATCATATACATCAAAGAATCATGCTTACACTGAACTAAAATTACTTAAAACCTATGGGTGAGTGTATATACATAAAAATTGATGTAGATCAAAGACAGAAGTGCATAAGAGTATTGATATGACACAAATAAACCCTGTAAAGATTCTTTACAACACTAAAAGTAACGAGGGACAATTTACGTTGTCGCTCGTGCTCTAGGAAATAACAGCCAAATCTTCCTCAAATTGCTCCCAAAAGATTTGAAAAGGAAAGAACTCGTTGAGTATGATATATATGTATATATATTATATGCAAAAAAAAAGTTGATGATGCTGCCACAGTTAGAACGTCTTTGATCATTGGGAATGCTAGATGAAGTCTAACTAGATGCTAAAAAGCATCGACTTTTAATATTATTCACTGATACAACACATTGATATGTACATTCACACACTCTCAAACACACGCAAACACACGCATATATATATATATATATATATCTACCCCCTCTCTGTGTGTATACGCACACACACACACACACACACACACACACACACACACACACATATATATATCGACTGTGAGATATACGTTCTACTATGTTGTGAGTAACAGCCTGTGATGATGCTTTTTCGAGATTCGTTTCATGCAAATTTACTTTGCAGGGAAACTAGTCATTATATTACATAGATCAAAGTTATTAAGTGCATGTATGCAAACATATATGTATGTATATATGGATGGATGGATATATGCATGTATGTATGTATGTATGTATGTATGTATGTATGTATGCATGTACGTATGTATGGATGGATGGACGGACGGACGGACGGACGGGTGGAAAATTCTACGTCTGCTGCTTATGTTTAAGATAAGTCAAGTGATGGCATTGCGCATGTACGTATGCATGTATGTATGTGTGTGTGTGTGTGTGTGTGTGTGTGTGTTCGAACATACATATGAAGTGTGATGTGATGCAACGATCATGAGTTCGAATGAGGCTTCACTTCATGCCGACGTTATCTTCTTTAAGCCTTTGGAAAACATACTCATGCATGGTCTCGTTTTGGTGTGCTGAGCATTTCACATCCAGGTCTTCTTTAAGGTATGTTAGTCCTGCTGCTTTGGGGTTGTATGGAAGGTGATCAAGAAGAGCCATGTGAAGGCGCATGATTCATTGGTTAAATCATCGGGCTTACAATTATGTTGTGTCGACGCCCCCAGGCGAAGAAGTAGGATCTCCCAAGACATAAATAGAGGTTGTCTGGCCGTGGTAGGAGTGTTGAATAGCAGTCGAGTAGCAGTTGAGTAGAGATCATCCGAATGTGCTAGATAGCAGTAGCATTGAGACAGAACAAATCATGAGGTAGTGCGTTCGATTCTTGGACCGGGTTGTGTATTGTGTTCTTGAGTAAGGCACTTTATTTCACGTTGCTCCAGTAAACTCAGCTGTAGAAAGGAATGAGTTGCGACGTCACTGGTGCCAAGCTGTATCGGCCCCTTTGCCTTTCCCTTGGACAACATCGGTGGCATGGAGAGAGAAGGCTGGTATGCATGGACGACTGCTGGTCCTCCACACAAACAATCTTGCCGGACTTGTGCCTTTGTGTGGGAACTTCCTTGGTGCAATACCATGATGACTCGTGACCGAAGGGGGTCTTTACCCATCAAGAAGAGATTGCTTCTTGGGGTGCTTGCTGTTGACGCATAGTATAATGTTCCATTCACTTTTCAGCATTCAGTTAATATATTTATTTATGCTGCTGTTGTTTTGCAAGATGCTCTCTTCCAACGCAACGATATTGTTCTCTTCACCTTTCAGCACTAAGTTAATGTACGTATTTTTGCAACAGCATGAGAGAGAGAGAGAGAGAGAGAGAGAGAGAGAGAGAGAGAGAGAGAGAGAGAGAGAGAGAGAGACGGTGAAAGAGAGAGAGAATGAAAGAGAGAGAATGAGATAGCGAGACGGAGGGTGTAAAAGAGAGAGAGAGACAAATTTAGAGAGAGAGAGAGAGAGAAAGAGAGAGAGAGAGAGAGAAAAAGAGAGAGAGAGAAAGAGATAGAGGCGTACTTCAAGCTTGTCTGGTATCTTTTAAACTTCTCGATCCACACATACATACCTCTATGCAGTAGATCGCTGTTACCGAATTGTACTGAAAGTCTGCAATGAATTTCGAACCCTGACAACCCAGAGAAATAGATCACTCATCTCTGTTCTTTGGTGGACATTATCAGCCGGGCGGCAATGTTTACTCTGTAGCCCAAGGAATAAATCTGTAGCGATGAACTTCAATCTTCGTTTGCGTAACCGGAAGAGCAACTCCTTTCAGCCCACGAGCGTTGAAGGCAATGCACTTAAGCGAATGAAAGTTTTAGCGAGAGTGTGGAACAATTTTTGACTTCCCTTCTTGCGACTAGCCACATTAATAATATATAATTTTCACTTTACCATTTAACCGAATCAACCACTAATTCCAATTGTATTTTCTATAAACTGACAAGGCGAGTTCAATCAGACCCTAGTCAACGGAGTAGTGTCACTGATGAGGATCAGTTGAATCCGAAATCATCGATGATCAACATTCTCACTTGCTGTAGGGAGGTTGTCTCACTTGTCAGTCAATAGGTAATTACTTTGCTTGTAGCTAAGCTTTGCTTTAACTCTTATTCCTAGCAATGTTGGTGCATGGATGCTGTGTGGTGTTATTGAGCAAAGCACTTCATCTTCGAAGACTCACGCGTGGTACATGGAACACCTGTTCAAATATCTCTCAGTCCGTTTTCCTTTCTCTCACTCAGTTTAAACTAAGATTTAAACATCCAAATTTTGATGCAGTAAGTTAGCTTGGCCATCCACCCTGCTCTGTGATAAGCTCCGGGTGGTTTAAAACTGATTCCCAACTTGGGAGTATTACCGAGGAAATTGAGCGTTAGCTCGAGCAATTCCTTGTAGTCATCACGAGGCTGCTGTTCATCAAACTGAGCTTGAGCAAATTGAATGATTGCTTCAGCATCTGAGATTTTCTCTGCAATGTTAGGCTCATCTGTTGCTGTTTGGTAATTGTTCTTGTCAACTTCCACCCATTTTGCTTTGAATCTCTTTAACAGTTGTCTGTCAGGACCAATAGAAGATGGCAAGGAGACAGAAATAAATACTTACTGAAAAATAAGAATATACAAAAGGTTCAGTGGATGATAGCAACCGCTAAAAAGTCTTCAATTGTGGTGAAATTTTGCATGTTCAGTTTTTGCACTAAATTAAATAAAACTAGAGGGTGTCTTCGAGTTTTTGAAAAGGTAAGTTATTTTGCATCGCCCAAGAATGCATTTATATATGCAAATAAATATGTATGTATGCGTATGCGAACGACTGGATATACCTAGATAGATAGATACATACATACCTACATACACGAACGCGCGCGCGAACACACACCCACACACTCATATATTGTTTATCCCTCCTTAGATTTATGAGTATACTATATGTGTTTCTGTATAGATATGTATATATATTATATACATACAAGCATTCATTATTGTACAATTGTATACTTATATGTATTAATGAATATGTATGTATATGTGTGTATATATATTACACACATTTACGTACACATATGTGAGTGTGTATGTGTGTGCGCGCTCGCGTATGTATGTGTCTGCGAGTTTATGCGTATATTCGTGCACACGTGGAAATACGTATATGTAAACTTAGGCTGGATGTCTGAAATGATATGAAACATTGTAAGATCGTAGAAGGTTTTGTCAGTTAATCCGAAACGATGACAGCTATAAGTACCTTAATATCGTCAGGAACTTATCAAGGACATTATTAATGAATTCATATTGACCACTGACAGCAGACGTATTTCTCAGAATTAGAAGTGCAGTCGGTGCTATGCCCTTAGAAGCAAAACAACAAACCCGATCTCCATATTTATTTATATTGCTCTGCAACTCTTTCAGCGTCTCTATAATTAATCTCTGCCACTTCGTAGAAATTCTAATTAGCATCTTTTGCTGATATTTGTCTTGTTTGAAAAGAATAAAACTATATATTTTGTGGCAGTGCAGTAAAGAGATACGGTAAGTTGCAGTCGTCCATTCGGACATTCTCTTATGATTTCCACAATTATAAGTGATATCTTACAGTGAACACTTTATATATATATATAAGATAAAGACTCCTTTCTATCATGAATGACCATGGGATGGCACTTAGAAAATTCCCCTCCGAGGTACAAGTCCGAGCAAGGTTGTTTATAGAAGGCCAACAGTCGCCCATACATACAAGTCTGCCCTCTCAACGGCACCGATGTTATCCAAGACAAAGGCAAAAACTGATATAGCTTGGCAACGTTGACGTTCCAATTCATTTTTAAAGCGAGGGAACTGGAGCAACGTAAAATAAAGTGTCTCGCCCAAGAACACAATACACAGCCTGGTCCGGAATTCGGACTCATAACCTTACGATTGTAAGCACGACACTCTCACCTTGAGCCATGCGCCTTCACACATACATGCGCGCGCGCACAGATACACATATATTTTTCCTACATATTGCTATTTAACCCCCACCCCCAACCAGCGAAATATATTTAATGTGTATCGACACTATATATTTACGCATATATTTTCTCATGTGCGTGCGAATATGCATATGCATACATACATATATATATATATATATATATATATATATATATATATATATATATATATATTCGGGCTGTATATGAATCAATGGATTCTTGTATAAATCCTGTATTGAAACAGAAACTCGCATTAACTGAAGGGCAAAAACTGCATAAGATACCTTACAGCAAATTCGTTGACGGTTGCATGGTTTCTTCAATTTGTGATGAGATAAGGATGATTACATGGACAATGCGTAAAAGAAAATGACTCTGTAATGTAAAAAAGCATACAGCAAAGTTGTAAATTGTTGAAAGAATTCTTTAAAAGAATCATGTGACGATATACATTCGAGTATACACGCCAATGTGAATCAATGCGAAGGATATTGTGCAGATGGTTACACAAATATGCATAAAATTATGTGTTTCTTTAGATTTTTGTGTTTCAGTAAACTTAATGTAAAAATGTAGTCGCCAACGGAATAATAGAGCAAAAGATGAGCAGAATATAATTCTGACCTTTACTGTGGATATATAGTGTCTTAATGTCAGACATGCATTTTGGGAAGAAAAAAAATGAAGAAGTTTTTAAATAATTAAATTATTTTGATATGCTTTCCTCCCTTATATGAAAATGCATTGATCAACTGCTTATATACTGGTACAACAACTGATGAAAATCTTCCATAGAGCCCTTGTATTAATATTGATGTCAAGTTTTGGCACAATGCTAGCAATTTCGACGCCGCTAAAATAACGTAGGAATTTTCAATTGTGGATAGGCGGGATTGTTAGAGTTTTAAAATACAAAAGTTATGTGATGTTTGTTCTGAAACTTTACTTTCACAGGCTTCGTCTGTGACTGCAGGCAGTGATCGTAAACGATTTTTGAAGCCGTGTTTTTTCCTTGGACAACATATGCATGTATACATATATTATCTATGTTTGTGTATGCATGTATGTATGTATATATATATATATATATATATATAGCTGCGTGAAAAAGTGCCACACCCTAACAGTTGAGGGAACCCGTGGAAGAGGTAGGCCCAGGAAGACCTGGGCTGAGGTGGTGAGGCAAGACCTTCGTACATTGGGCCTCACCGAGGCGATGACTACGGACCGAGACCTTTGGAAATGGGCTGTGCGTGAGAAGACCCGGCAAGCCAAGTAAGATCGTTGCCAGTGCCCCTGGACTGGTTCTTGTGCGGGTGGCACATGAGATGCACCATTTTGAGCGTGGCCGTTGCCAGTACCGCCTGACTGGCTCCTGTAGGATTTTCGAGCGAGATCGTTGCCAGTGCCCCTGGACTGGCTTGTGCGGGTGGCACATAAAAGACACCATTTCGAGCGTGGCCGTTTTCGTGCGGGTGACACGTAAAAGCACCCACTACACTCTCTGAGTGGTTGGCGTTAGGAAGGGCATCCAGCTGTAGAAACTCTGCCAAATCAGACTGGAGCCTGGTGTTGCCATCCGGTTTCACCAGTCCTCAGTCAAATCGTCCAACCCATGCTAGCATGGAAAGCGGACGTTAAACGATGATGATGATGATGATGATGATATATATACTCACACACACACACACACACACACACACACACATATATATATATATATATATATATATATATATTTTATTATATGTATTTATTTTCTCCTAATTAATAAATAACTCGGACAAAATAAATTGGTTAATAGACACCAGGGTAGCAAAGATCACAAAATGACTGTGGTGTAACTCCTGTTTATGAGGTAGAAACTCCTTGTTATTTTGGGTACTTGAGTATATATAAAAAATTTAATGAGTGGAGTATAACGCATATGTTAACTGCATACTTTTATTTCCAACATATGTTTCGAAGATTACAAATTATACGATCCATAGGGATTGGTGATGTCAAAAATGTAATCTTCTCTTCAGGGAAATGCATGGGAACCAGCTTAACCGTAAGACATTTTAACCGATATTCGGTTAAAATGTGGTAAAAACAAATACAACACTACGAATATTTTGACGTAACCCTTTTTTCTGACCTACCTCTTGAGATCAGTATTAATTCAGACGACATTTTTTCTGAACGTTGAAATATTGCAGTATAAGGTAAAAGTTTTCAACTTTATATTTGTTTGATTTTACTCCTCCCTATCTTATTTCTGAATTACTTTCCCCCATCCGTACACATGAACATACAACGGCATGCGTTTCTATCTATCTATCTATCTATCTATCTATCTATCTATCTATCTATCTGTCTATCTATCTATCTATCTATCTATCTATCTATCTATCTATCTATCTATCTATCTGTGTTCGCATATAAGCATGAATATATATGTTATTAACAGTTGAAATATTGAATCTTTCATGAAAACAACAACAACAATAATAATAATAATAATAATAATGATGATGATGATGATAATAATAATGATAATAATAATAATAATGATTTAAAATTTTTTTATGAATAATTCTATTTACACATTCCTAAACCTAATGCACACCCATATACATCCTCTCTCTTTCTTATGCAATATGTTATCAAACCCATATACGTTTATGCAGACAGAAAATTACAAATACATACACAGACAAACACACATTCACATTCATAAGCACGTACACACACAAACGCGTATACACACACACACACACACACACACACACACACACACACACACACACACACACACACACAAGCCCTCGTATAGCTGTTTCCTTCATCAAAGTGGTGGAGAAGAACATTGAGAAGTCCTTACTAAAATCGTATATTCCTATTAATTGAAATTATAACGGTGGATATGGCGCAACACGTTCTCGTTTCCGAAGTGAATACTGAATGTTTTAAAACAGACACAATATTTGATTTAGCAAGTACCAGTTAAGGGTTAACTGGATTGATCTTCATTTGCCTCCTGATGCATTAATTTTGTACAAAGGAAAAGATGAAAGGAAAAGTGAGACTAACTGGATACAAAATTTGAATAGTGATGTATGTAATTGCATACTGTTAACTCAACTACTTCAGACTGAGAACGCTCAACCTGCAATACTTAGAGGAAATCAACCACCATTAACAATATGGAAGGTGTTGATCGAGTACTGAAATTCCTGTATATCCAAGATCCGAAATACATTTGCTATGTCTGTGCATTACACAGCCTTCTAGTTCAACTGCCCCTAAAACGGGAGGCACTTATTTGCAAGGACTTTTTCCCCACACCTCATTTATAAAACACGGTGGTTTTGTTAACTGTACACTGGTGATAAAGTACCCCACATTTCTTGTCTATTTTGCTTCCAATTCCCCACTGTACGTTTAAGATAAGTATCTTCCAAAAATGACGGTTTCCTCTTCACTAATCACATTACCGTTGCTTTACTTCTAGGTACATAGGCAAGTTGAACACAGTAGAAGAGGAGAAACCCGAAATGTTTTAAGCACAAACATCCCCAGTGAAATGGATATCCATGACGCGGGAAGACTACAGCACTCGAGGTAGTACTACATACAATGCAAAAGTATGAGGTGGCGGAATGCATTTTCTTGTAGTTCTCTTTGATCAGGGCGAAACAACAAATAATATGTGAAAAACAAATTTGGAGATCGTGAAAATAAAGAAACAGCTGATTTTATTATTATTATTGTTATTATTGGTACTATAATTAAGGTGACGAGTGGGCAGAACCGTTCGTACGCTGGACAAAATGCTTGACCGTATTTCGTCTGCTTTCACTTTCTGAGGTCAGCATTGCTTTTCATCCTTTCAACTTCGATAAATTATGTACCAGTGAAATACTGGGGTCGATGTAATCAACTAATCCCCTCTTTGTGCCTTTAGTAGAAAGGATTATTATTATTATTATTATTATTATTATTATTATTATCATCATCATCATTATTATTATTATTATTATTATTATTATTATTTTATGTTTGACTTTTGCTTTGCATTTGTACAAGTTGGATCCAAGTCTCACCCAGAGACCTTGAGAGACAACACGTTAGAAGTTCATGTAGGTGTTATGCCTAGGGTACCATATATTTGGATTTGTACATAGTGTTGTTCTAGAGAATGTTTAAGAAACCATAAGAAAATTATGTGTTTGTTTTAAAATTTGAGATTACATAGACAGTATTTTACGTAGGATATTGGCAGTTCCCATGAGCACTATCCTTTGAACTTCAGCCATTTTGGGGTTTCCTGGTATCTGAGCTAGGTAGTAATCAGCCCGTTTCGCTGTCATTCCCAAGGCACCTATGACAATAGGTATTGTTTTCGTCCTGTTATTATTATTATTATTATTATTATTATTATTATTATTATTATTATTATTATTATTATTATTATTATTATTATTATTATTATTATTTACGCGGCGGGCTGCCTTAATTGTTAGCAAGCCGGACAAAGTAATCAGCTGGATTTCCTTCCTCTTCACGCTCTGAGTTTAAATTCTACCGAGGTAGACACTGCTCTTCAATCCTTTCACGGTCAATAAAATATGGGAGTTGAACACTGGGGGTCGATGTAATCGACTAAATCACTTCTTTCGTAGTTGCTGGCCTCATATCAACATTAG
The DNA here is from genome assembly GCF_046866305.1 of Octopus bimaculoides. Lineage (NCBI taxonomy): Eukaryota > Metazoa > Mollusca > Cephalopoda > Octopoda > Octopodidae > Octopus > Octopus bimaculoides. Next base: position 105,104,040 of record NC_142934.1, on the reverse strand, counting down.
AAAGAATTTTTACTATCATTATTAGCAGAATTGTTTGGGCGTCCGACAGAAATGTTTGCGTTTCTGAAACTCCCGTGAAGTTTCTCACTGGATCGTTTGTTAGATAGACAAAGAAGTATACTCTTGAAAGCTCCAGCTATTTGCGGAAGTCAAACTAAGTATCGATTCGGTCAGTTGAAATTTGTGTAGACTTCACATCATTTCAGCATTTGGAAAATATCTGGACAGAAAATTTCATTTTTATTATTATTATTCTTTCTTTTTTGTGTGTTTTTCTTTTCTTTTGTTTGGTACGAAGATAAAAGATGTCACTAATGTCAGTATAATAATCAGATTAAACGAAAAGAAATTTAGTAACCGGAGGAATAAGTTTGATTCCTTCAGCAATTGAATAATATAAGCTCTGAGGGAAAAACATGTAGCTACTATGATTGTCTTCGCTGAATGACATTAATAATGTATCAAACAGGGAAGAATACACCGCCGCCAACTAGGAGAGAGTTGATGAAGAGATCAGAAACCGTATTAACAAAAGCCCAGTAGATGCCTCTAAGCCATCTCCGCTGTAATAATAGTCGTCGTTTATGTGAAAGCACGCATAACCCATATAACATACAATCAGTGACTATCAGTAAAACCAAGCATGCTGTGATTCTTACGGGCATATCAAAGAAAACAATATACAAAATTACTGACAAGAGGCTGTCCCTAGATGACAGACGAACGGTCAGTTTGAAAAATGAAAATCTTGGTTCAATATACAGTATTAGAAATTATTAAAATTATAGAAAGTATAAGGAGATATTGCTTTAAATTGATTCACTACAAGACTAAATGATGCGAGTCCAGTAAAATACCGATCGAATAGTTGTCGGCATAAATTAAACGTGTGTTGCTGGCATTTGGTATATCGAACTTGAGGGATGAAAATTACAACAGATGTGAGCTGCAATTCTCTAATGATTGTGATGAGACCTAATATCCAATGTTTCAACTTGTAATCGATTTAACTCCCTCTGCCGAAATTGCTGGCCTTGTACTAAAATCTTGAAACCAATATACCTGCTAATTAATCAATTAAATTCAATAGCGGAAATATATTATAAGAACGTACTGGTGCTCGTACACACACACACACACACACACAAACACATTGATAAAGGATAAACCTCCTTCTCGAGTTACATAAACTCATAAGGCCCGGTTTTCTGAATTCTTCTAGCGTATATACTTTAATGTATATTTCCCACTGGACGCCTGACCATCACAGGAATACTCATTTTTGCCACCTGAGATGCTGGGAGCAGCGTGAAATGAAGTCTTTTTCTCCAGAGGACAACGCATCGCCCGGTCCAGAGATCTTAACCACAATCGTACGCTCATGAGCCGAATATGAGAACCGTTAAGCCACGCAGTTCCACATATATCCCTCCTCCACACACTCATGAAAATACGAGGGGGTGCTGAAAAGTTCCTAGCTTTGGGTAAAAAAAAATACTGGAGGATCATTAAATTATGATTTTATTCAACATATTTCCCTCTCAGATTCACACACTTATTGTACCGGTCCTTCAGATTTTCTAAGCTCTGTAAAAGAACTCGGAAGTTTGGACCTCCAACCAAGCCTTTTGCGCTATCCTTAAGAAACTTTTCAGCCCAACCTCGTATATATATGCATACATACATGCAAATATACATATGTATATCTAATTAATAATATCAGGGTAATAAAAAATTTTAGAAATTTCTACTACCAGTCCCCTAGGGTGTAAAACAATTAGTCAATAGACTACATATTATTCATATAAATACAGCGTACATTTAAACACATAAGAGGTATCCATCGTAGGGTTCGTTTCACGCTAGAAGGAACAGTTAAAATCCAAACCATTATTAGGGATAAACTTCGAAGGGAAGGAAAAATAAAAACATTTACCATCTATCTCCTGGACCATGGTTTCAGACATTTTTTAGCAAATAAGTTAATTTGCGAGTCAAAGCCTTCATCTGCAAGTACGCCTAGATTAAACATATAAGTACGAGGCAATCCAGCATGTGCCCCGTGTTTATACATTATAATTTTACAAATCCACCACGCAAGCGCAGTTTCTATCGGCAGCAAATGAAAATAATGCCGGCGCTTCTTCGAAAATTTTCCAGAAAAAAATTGAACGTAAACTGTATTTATATGAATAATATATAGTCTATTGACTAATTCTTTTACACGCTAGGGCACTGGTAGTAGAAATTTCTAAAATTTTTTATTACTCTCATATTAATTATTGATAATTTTTCCTGGAAAATTTTCGAAGAAACGCCGGCATTATTTTTATTTGCTGCCGACAAAAGACTGCGCTTGCGCGGTAGATTTGAAAAATTATAACGTATAAGCACGGGGCACATGTTGGATTGCCTCGTACTTATATGTTTAATCTAGGCGTACCTATTGATGAAGACTTCACCGAGAAAATTATTTTAT
>NC_142934.1:105096561-105099061 GCF_046866305.1 Octopus bimaculoides | reverse complement strand
TAAAATCTATGTATACAGGAATACCTAAACATACATAGGTAATTGATTCCAAAAGAGGCAACCAAATTTTAAAAACGATATAACTCGAAAAATTGAATAAATATATGAATAAGCTATAGAAAACATTGGAAAAATTAATTGAAATTCATCAAAAAGACTTCCGGCTCCTATAAAGAATTACTTTAAGCATTTTAACATAAATAAAACAAGATAATGCAAAGTAAAATGTGACAAATTAACTTAAAAAAAAAAAAAATCGATGAAAATACAAAAAAAAAAATGCTTGATTTGTCAGAAGTGGCGGCTGGAAGAGAAATAAGGATTGGTGTTGACATTAAAGTCAAAGCAACAGGTGCGTCGTCAGACACTGTCAATTTAGAATGTTGAATTCCCACGTGCAGCAAGAACTTTCTAGAATGGTTTTATACGTTTTGTTATCCAGGACAAACAATAACAAACAAAAGCGTTGTGAAGTGCCTTCATAATTCTAACAAAGGGCTCAGCATTAGGATCCTAATGCTGACCAGTGATTTCTTCTAATGTTTCTTACTGCAATACAAGGACTATAAAAGGGATTAAAACGCTTGAGTGAAAACCATCGCCCTCATTGAAGACCGAGACAGTGAAATTAAGCTTATACTTGACAGGTAATTACTTTATCTATCACGACTGGAACAAAGGACTGATAAGTGTATTTGACCTATGCAGGATTTGAACTCACGGTGTTATGAAGTGTAGAACTATCAGAATAATATATAAAATTAAATTGAGTAAATGTAATTAATAAACCGTAGACCATATAAAGAAATTCATTCGATATAAAGATTTAATGGTGAAGTCATAAAGGAATATTTTGAGGTGCATAAGGCGGCGAGCTGGCAGAAACGTTAGCACGCTGGGCGAAATGTTTAGGCGGTATTTCGTCTGCCGTTACGATCTGAGTTCAAATTCCACCGTGGTCGACTTTGCATTTCATCCTTTCGAGGTCAATAAATTAAATACCAGTTACGCACTGAGTTCGATGTAATCGACTTAACCCCTTTGTCTGTCCTTGGTTGTCCCCTCTATGTTTAGACGCTTGTGAGCAATAAAGAAATAAGAAACGTTAGTGCGCCGGGAAAAATGCTTAGCAGTATTTCTTCTGTCTTTACGTTCTGAGTTCAAATTCCGCCGAGGTCGACTTTGCCTTTCATCCTTTTGGGGTCGATAACTTAAGTAACAGTGTTATACAGGGGACGATTTAATCGACTGACTCCCTCCCCACAAATTTCGGGTCTTGTGCCTATAGTAGAAAAGAGAATATTTTGAGGTGCATATATACGCATTCACACAGACACACACTCACACATACACATTTGCACATATCGCTTACACCTTGCACTACTAATAACCTGGTGTAGAAACCGCTATACTTAAGCTTTGAAACGAAGCGTTAGTCGAGTACTGAGTGGCATTAAGAAAAATGAGATGACACAGGAATAAAGGGCTATGTTATGAACTTCATTAGCTTACAGCTGTTTCCGCTACGAGATACAATGGACTCATAGTTCAATGTCTTAGTAGTAACACTTTATAGCTTCATCGAAAACTCAGTACAGAAACAACTGTAAGGTAATGAAGCCCATAACAATTGTTTATTCCTTTATCATCTCTCTTTTTCTTATATACGATATATATACAAGATAACAGATAGAGATATCGACAGATAAACTGATATATAGATACATTTGCACGTATCTACACAGGCAAACCTAATTAATAGGCTTATGAACATGTATGAATATATTGACAAGTGTTTAGATAAGCGTACATCTTTTGTACGTATCGTTTAGGGAATAAACAAACAAGTTTATTAGTTTGTATTATTTTAATTCCACGCGGAACACGTACATAGAATTATCTCCCTTACCCTCACCTCTCATTTACTCACACACGCACGCACACACACACACACACACACACACACACACACACACACACACACACACACACAGAGGCACGTGCGTAAACGTTTTACTCTTATACACTTCGTTGTCTGCGCCTGTCGATCTCTGTTTACCATTATATACACACAGATGTGTATACATGTAAAAACACATTCACAAACACATTTGCGTATTTGTATCTGAACAAGTGTTTATATGTAACTGTCTACAACTATATTAACTTCCAGTTATAGACTGTGTATAAAACGACAGTGGATACAGCACGTAATTCTGCTGAAAAACCTATCCAACAAGAAATCTAATATAAAGTAAGAAAATTCAATGAAGAGCACGAAAAAATCTACAAGCCAAAAAACGATATGTAGATTTTTTCTTATAATCCAAAACTGACTTTGTTTTAAACTGTTATAATAATTTAGATTTTCGTACTTGTATGACTATACATATGCGTCTGTATTTTGTACGTGTATAGTAATATATGTGTGTATGAATGCCTGTGTATATATACCCTAAAGCTTATATATACACACACACATATATATGTATATATGCGT
>NC_142934.1:105076561-105089061 GCF_046866305.1 Octopus bimaculoides | reverse complement strand
TTTATTAACAATAAATAGCAGGATCTCAGATATCCTCAAGCTTTCCAAGAGAAAGTGAATAGGTTGGAAATGCGCGGAAGACCATTGGATGAAATACAACTATTCTTGAACGTTATACTAAATAAAACGCCAGGTTTATCACTACTATCAACAATACAACGCTCTGCACTTTGATTGCCCTTCGTCGACGCTTACCTGTTGCAAGAACCCGAAGATGACATGATCCTGATTTGCGCGGTTTGAGCAAAACATAAGTTAGGCTTCCTCTCCCTTTCCTCCGTTAATCTTTTTCATCAGATACGAAAATTCATGGCACTATTTTGCTTCATTTGATTAAACCATGACAAAATACTTCGACCTGGCTCATTTCTGCAGTTCGTATGTAATAATGCTAACTTATCTGAAAGAGTTTTTTTTTCTTTTGCTTTACGAACAAACATTTTAAACTACATGTGAGGAAGGTAATTCGAATGTCTGATAACTAACCATTCACTAACCATCAAGTCACAATCTCTTGAAAAAAGGCCCTTGTTTTCTCTCAATATATCTTATACGTTTCGATAATGCCCTCTGGACTAGCTACCTACAAATGTCTCCATTTAATGTACAACCAACACACTAGTCACTGCTTGACTTTACACCCCTATTTACTGTTCAGACCTATACTAAACTCGTTACCCAAAGCGACACCCCAGAAGTGCAACGCTCAGGAATTCCTATTGCCATTCATCGAAAGTTTTCATAGAAATCTTTATAAGAATGTTTAAGACAAACACCAATCACGAATATTGTGAGCTCAGTTCCTTCTCATTTTATAAAGCTACAAATTCTTTAGGCTGATCAGGTATGTACACTTGGATAACTCCGCTATCTCGCTCCCTTTGCGAAGGGTTACGAAGGCAACTAATAGGCGTCAAGACGAGAAGGAATATGATTAGCAGTGCGAGAATTATTCGCGCTACTAGTTATAGTAACCGAATCTCCCTTGAATTAGAAGCAATCGCCTTACCAAACTATCTAGCATAGACAAAGGGATTCCATAAGCTTAAGATCAGTTGGATCAAAGGTCGGCCACCCTAGAGTTAAAAGTAAATAACAATTTAAGCGCCAGCAAACCTCTACATGTTCATCTGACCGAGTAGAATTAACATTCAAGTCACCATTAATTCACATCCAACTGTCCTTAGTAAATGAAGGTCACGTAGAGCAATGTAGTCGCAAACATACAGAACATAATGGCCACGGATGGAACGTATCTGTTCATACGTCAGCTCAATCAGTGCTGATCTTAGGCTAAACAAGTATAGTAACGGTAAATGCGGATCCCTAGAAAGCATTATCATTATCCAGAAATACATAAAGTCTATACGATAGAGATTGGATAACCAAACACACATTTTGGTTTTAAACATGAATTTATGGTTATTTAATTAATAACGATGGAGGCTTTATCAGTACCAAAAGGTAATCTTTATATCCAACTTAATAAGGATGTCTTGTTAGGACAGCGAATACTGGCTTATTAGCCTTAAGAGATCCTCTCATACAAGCGCTGGGTGCATAAAAGTACTTATGGAAAATTATTTCAAATATGTAAGATAACATTTTTAAGATGAATGTCTACGAATTTATTGTTTTCTCTTTACGAGTTCCGTCATCTCTTTTTCGGTAGGCCTTTGTCTCTCCCTTCCATCCTCTCTCTCTCTCTCTCTCTCTCTCTCTCTCTCTTTGGAATATATGTATTGTGTGTATGTGTGTATGTGTGTGTAGTGTGTGTGAATATGACTGTGCCACGATGTTTCAAGAATGCATGTGGTGTGTGTGAGCGTATGGGTGTGTGTGTTTGTTTGTGTGTGTGTGTGTGTCTGTGCGCGCGCGCATGCGTGATGTGTGCATGTATGCGCGTATGTGTGCATAAATTCGATTAACACTGAGTGTTTTGTGTATAAATTTTGCAGTTTGTCCATTTTGAATGCAATATTGGGTCCTCCTTCTTCTCTCCTCTATCCCTCTTTTCTCTTCCTCTCTGGTTTTCTCTTTCTCTTTCCTCTTTCTTTTTTCCATCTGCTTGTCTGTCCGCCACTGACTACTGAAACTAAGGGAAGTGACCCGATCAATATTCAAATACAACGGCACCCACGCACTGTATAATCTCCAAGTTTACTGAAGTGAAATCAAAAGAGGGTTTACGTTCAGAAAATCAATTTACTATCGATGATAACCTATTTTAAGTAATAAAAATGATATATAGTATTTGAAATCTCATTAAAGAACCATTTTCTTTTTTCCTGACGGCAACCAAATACGATAGGTGAACGTGTCGAATGCTAGCATCGTCAATAGTTAGAAATCAAAGGGAAATAATTTAATATCCGTTGTCGTTGATAATGAGTAACGTTGACAAAGATAAAACGCGTATCCCCAAATCTTATCTCACATATTATTTTCTAACAAAATCGAATATTTATCAGTTATAAACTTAAAAGATCGCTGATACAAAAGTATCGATAATTGTTTGATTTCTTGAATGTAAACAGAAAAGTCATACTTTTTTAAAAAATTTACCACAATTACCGCCGAGATTGCAAAATAAGCGTAATCTTCCAGTAAACACTTTTGTATTTTAAAACAAAATAATTTGTCTTTCATATTTATAGTTTAATGATTTCTGAATAGAAAATAAATATTATAGGATTGGAATTTGCGGGTAAAAAGGCTTCATTCAGAATTAATATAAAATCTAATACCTGGCAAGGCGTAGTAGATTTAACAAGAAAATTCAGAGAACCAAAATCAGAAACAAAAATAAGATAAGGCATGATTACCCTATCTAGTACAACAAAGATAAATAACAAGATGATAAAACACATTTTAACTGAAAGCATTGGTTCCAACTTTTTGCACAAGACCAGCAATTTCAGTGGATGGTGTAATCGATTACGTCTAACCAGTACACAACTGGTACTTACTTATATTATCGACAAAAAAGTATGAAAGGCAAAGTCGACGTCGGCGGAATTTGAACTTAGAACATAATGACGGACTAAATGCTGATAAGCATGTTGCCCATAAAATATTAGTTTCAAATTTTGGCACATGGCCAGCAGTTTTTTAGGGGATGGGTGGGTGCTCAGTAAGTCGATTATACCGACCCTAGTACTCAACTGGTACTAATTTATCGACTCCGAAAGAATGAAAGGCGAAGTCGACTTCGGTGGAATTTGAACTCAAAACGAAAACAAATAACGGTAATCATTTGCCCATATAGATATTCTTTTCTACTATAGCACAAGGGCCTAAATTTTGGGGCAGAGGGTCAGTCGATTAGATCGATTAAATCCAGCGTTACCCATGTGCAAAATTCTAAAAATGTTTCAGCAACTGCCCTAAGATTTTGATATTAGACTCCAATGATTCCCTTGTTCTAAAAGTCACTAAAAGCCTTTATATTTGACAATTCTTTGGCCTTTTATTTAATTTTGTCTTACTTAATCTCTATGAAGTTACTTTCAATATTTGTATGTCTTAAGGCGGCTAGCTGGCAGAATCGTTAGAGCGCCGGGCGAAATGTCCCAGCTTCGAAAATTTCGAGGAATATAGAAAATTACCTCGACATGACGGTGGTTTATATAAATCAATATTTACTTGAGGTCCTAAATAAATGCTTAAAATTTAATTATACTGATATCAGTACTCTGTATTCGTTTCGCACTATATTATATATGGAAAATAATTCAGTTAAATAAAACAGCTTATTTATACGTTGCTGCAGTTCCTTATCTGGGGAATACACCATTTAGACCAACATCCAGTCAAAACGTTCAGTATCCTAAGCTACTCCCCTAGGGTAATCACCTTACTTCAGTATGTAGAAGCTGTTTAACTCTATTTTCATCAGTCACAAAGCAGTTCCATAATTTCCTTGATTACTCCCTTTTTTCTGTTTAAACCAAATTTCTTTTCGTTACCATCTCATCTCTTTAGTTGTATTAGCGTCCTCAGAAGTCTTTACTGATCTTTTGACTAGCACTCCATAAATGTACGGGACCATCAGTTGCCCCTGAGCCTTCTGACAAGTCCTGCTCAGTGGAATCTCCGTTTCCGGTATTCTTAGTTCATAGTGCCCCCGCCAACCACTCCATCCTCGCATTTCTTTATTTTGGATCAGCTCCCTTAGTAATATTCCCGACATGGATCATTCCATTGCCTTCTTTGTAGTAGCCAGAAAGTATTCTTCTTTCTTCGTAGTCGCGCTTGCGTATACGAGCGCAGATAAGGCGCAGCTATTGAAGAGAATGGTAAGCAGGGACTTGTTCTACTGTGATTTAAGTACATCTTTAATACAGGCAAACGCTTTTCCTCACTGCCTTTATTCTACGAGAGATGTCAACGTTCATGTCTCACTGCCTGTTTATTTTCTGTCTTCAGTAGATGTACTCTTCTGCGTTAGTTCCATTGCATTTCATCACTACTAGGTCGTGCGCTCCGTTATCGAATACTACGTATTTTGTTTTCATGCGGTTTCTTTGAAGACCAACTTCTGACTGGTGCTTGCTCAGGTCTGCCAGCAGGATCTGCAGCTGATCCGAGGTTTCTGTCATGCGCATGTAATGTCTGAAAATTGTAGGTATGCTAATAGCGCGTCGTTGCATTTGACGCCACCTTTCCAATCAATGTCTCCGATGACTGTTTCGAGGTACGCAGGATAGAGGTGTAGACGGATAGTATATCCTTATTTGACTCCGTTCTCGAATGGAACCCTTAATAATATTTGGTATTTCACTTCTGAATCCACATAGCTTTTCAATAAGAACTCACGTGATATTATTGAGAGAAGTATATTTTCTCACGAACATTGCATATTCTACCGGAACTACAAAAATGTACATTGGCTGTTAGAACTTCGAAACGTTTCCTCGTCTAGCGGAATATAAAATATACGCTGTTTGAATTTTGAAATTTTCATCGCATTGAAAATCTTGTGCAATCTCCATCAATGCGACGTTGTACAGTATTCTTACACAGTGGCACAAACTTCGATGTAAGTTCAGTGTCCTTCGTCAATACGGTTTCTACGACTTTCTTTAGGAATTGTAAAATAATATCCTCTCCAACTGTATGGCATATTTCTTTTTTAGCTAAGTTCAAGGATATATTATAAAGGGTCCTTCATTTCCCCTTCAATGACAGCACGTGAACTTGAAATGATAGTAAGGTTGGATGCTTTCCAAACCATTCTTTCAAATGGAAGATCTTTGTTTTCCTTATCTAAGTGTATTCTCACAAGGTGGTCTTTCATATTCGAAAACATTATTGCAACATCTCTGAATGTCTTTTCAAATAGCGAACGCATAGATCTTGTCTCATTAGCGATCGAAAGAATAAAGAGAAATTTCATTCATGGGAAAGTTGAAGAGATTTTTCTTCTTGGCAACAAGGTCTGACATGTTGTGAAATTAATGAGCTATAATATAAATCTAAAATCTCTGTAATATGAAGGAATGCAATAACACATAAAACTACTTATTCAAGTTAGAAATAAATTAGAATTATGAAAAAAGAAAACTTAAATTATATTACAAAATATCACAGATTTAAATATTTTCAATTTATTTTAACATCCAAGTTGTCCATCTGCAGGATAAAACAAAGTAACACAAGCACGCAAGCATATACACACTCATACACTAAATCATGCACACACTGACACATATATATTCACAGCTCTCCACCCGTGGAATCTCTTCCTAATAACAAACCAATCATCGTCTCTCTAAATGCACTATTGTACTGCCATAAATATGAATAGAACTGAAAAGTTCACCTTCATCCTGATACCATTTACCCATCTTAGTACGTGGAACCATTTCCCTGAGTTCAAATGCCAGTGAGGTTAACTTTGGCTTTCATAAATTAGAGTACTAGATAAACAATGTGGTCGATGTAATTGACTTGCTCGTTCTACTCAAAACTACTGATCTTGTGCTAGAATTAAAAAAGACCTATAAAGATGATTAGCTTGCAAAATTGCTCGCACGTCGGGAAAAATGTTCAGTGGCACTTCTCCCCTCTCTTTACGATCTGGGTAACAAATGTGCCTTTCACGCTTTTGGAAATTGCGAAAATAAATACTCGTTGAGAGATCTTGGATTGGTGCAATTAACTTTCCGTTGCTTTCAAAAAAGGCTGGCCCAGTGAAAAATATAGTAAGAATTATTATTATTATTATTATTATTATTATTATTATTATTATTATTGTTGTTGTTGTTGTTGTTGTTGTTGTTGTTGTTGTTGTTGTTGTTGTTGTTGTTGTTGTTATTATTTCTAATCTCTCTCCCAACACACCTACTCTCTATTCTATACTGTGAGTAGTTTCTGTGGTTCTCCTACGGCAATTAGCCAGTTCTGTTTTGGCCCCTTATTTCATATGTTAACACTACCATTCCCTAACATTAGGCTACTTCTTCTACTTTAGCTGTAAACAATCAAAGTGAACCTTAGTCTTGCTGAGCGTATGGCAACATAATCACTGCTGGTGGCACAAATAAAGGACTCAGCATACGCCCGTAGAGTTGCTAGCGTGAGCAAGAACACGAGACGCAGTAATCATGACAAAATATTTTGGAGGACGACTCAGACTTCCAAATCATCGTACACTGACAATCCACCCAATTCAGGCCAGCACTGAATGTGTGCGTTAAATGATTATGTATGTATGTATGTATGTATGTATGTATGTATGTATGTATGTATGTATGTATGTATGTATTTCTATGCTTGGTCTATGCAAAAAACCGGTTTTTGGGCGACAAGCGTAATTTAGCGATTTTACAAACGCAGAATTATAAAGTAAATGCTTGACTGAAGCAATTACTGGCGTTATGTGACCGGCTAATACACCTAAATAGGCGTTGAAGCATGGCCGCAGTCCAATGACTGAAACCTGTAAAACTATAAACCCATATAATGAATCTATAAACCCATATAATGCATCTATCTATCTATCTATCTATCTATTTATCTATCTATCTATCTATCTATCTATACATCACTTCATTGTAGGCATTAATAGCATCCTCTTATGGGCCCATAACAACCTTGTCACTTTTCACACCGAAAGTCTTATCCAGACCACAGCAGCTCATCACAGCACATATTACATTTTAGGGTGGTGTGGATGGGATGTATAAATGTATGGCTCTTCCATTTTATTCGGCTTTATTGAGCTGACAGCAAACAGTTTTGGTCGAAACTAGGCTGGTCAGATGTTGATTCAATTCTGTAATCATTTTAGTTGCAGTTGTCCGGTGATTTTTCGTTTTCCGAGTGCGATTTAACACTCGTCAGCTTCGAAGTCCTGGCAGACTTACTCCTCTGGCTGAAGGTGTTGCGCACCTTCTCAAATTCAGTCATGGTCCTTGATATGGTAGCTCTCGAAAAACCAAGGAGTTCAGCTGTTCTGGTGCCGGAGGCTCCTGCCATTCGAGCTCTAACAGTTTGCCTTTTTCGAGCTCAGTGAGATCAGGCATCTTAGGTTGATTTATACTGCGACCTGAAAAAGAAATAGAAGCAATCATTAAATTAGATAAATAAAACCATCTACAATACAAAAAAAAAAAGCACTCACAATGGAATTTGGGTGGATATTCGTAATATAATGGCTCACTGAAATACTGGAGTTAAATTTCTACTGTTCCAATTATTATTCCTGTGTTTGCAGATATTTATATTTAAGAAAGATAAAATGTGTGACTTGTCTGATTTCCATAAAGGAGACGTTATTGGAGCGTGAATGGCTGGTGCTTCATTTTTCAAAACTGCCGAATTACTTAAAGGTTCGAGTGGTACAGATTCTGAAATCATGTTGCCTTTCAAAAACGAAGGTAGGAACAGCCCTGGCAAGTATAATTCTCGACGGAAGTCAAAGTTTACAGAGAAGGACCGCAGTATAAAGAAAATGTCGTGACTAAAATCCATCGATCAACGCCAGCGTCAGTAACAGCAGGACTTAACTACCATCCTGTCAACCTTGTGTTAACCAAAACTGTTCCCTCTTGAATTCCATATAACTGGATAATACGGGACAGATGTAATTGTTAAATATCTACTCCTCCAATGTTGATAAGCGGAAAAAATGGTGACTATATTATAACAAGTGTTCTATGGTTGTATGCAATAATTTTATCACTGATAAATCGTCATTGACTGTGTTTCCATTTTGAAATGAGTGTATGCCTTGAGACAGCGTAAAGGTAAATTGAAGCTTGAGTATTTGGCTCCTACCATGATGTACGAATGTGGCTGAGTAATGATTTGAGCCATATCATGAAATCCCCTTCGCTCTTTAGTTTTTGTACATGGCGATGTTAATGTCAATGATTATCTGAGTATTTTGGCTGATCATCTGGCACAAAAACTTTTCCGTGATAGCAGTCGCAATTAATCTTATTTATATTTAGTACAAACAGAAGCAGAGAAGTGAAGTAGTCCATGTAAGTTGGCACGCACAGTCACCAGATTTCACTGAAATTGAACACTTATGGTTCATTCTGAAGCAACAAATGAGGAGCCGCATCTTTCCGCCATTGACGTTTTAAAATCTAAAGTAGATTGTACTTGAAGAAGAATGGCTGAAAATACCCAAATTTCGGTTCAAAATCCGAATGAATTTAGGTGTCTTTTAAATGTCATAATATTTTATTCTTAAAGCTTCCTCGATTTTTCGTTCCTTTCAAATAACCTTAACACCTGCATTCATCGACTATCACTTCTTTCTAACTTCAATATTTACTTTAACCCTGAAAATTAGTTGTTAAATCCATGTTCTCACACTCTATATCACTGTTTAAATTCCTACTTTAATTCTTTAATCTAATCATCCTTGTGATCTTAATCATTACTTTAATTCGCTATGCACTGTTTTACCTTAAAACTGAACTATAATTAACTATTCTTATTGTATTTTATTCAATCGTATTGAACATAATTAAATGTTATTCCCTTTAAAATTGTATTTATATATGAAACTTGATTCTTATCTTATCTACATTTCTGTTCTTCATAACTTTTCATGTATTTAACTTTTTTTCTTAGTCTATATAACAATTTTTTATTACAGTTTTAATTCGATATTTTGTAATTAATATTATCCATTTATCCATTATAATACTTCAAAATTTTTATTAGTCGTATTCTTAACTACTACACTTCTTGAACTTCAATGTATATATCTCTACTCATATAACACCTTATCCATTTCCTTGTCGCATTCTCTTTAATATTTCTCTCTCTCTCTCTCTCTCTCTCTCTCTCTCTCTCCCTCCCTCTCCCCCTCTGTATATATATGTATATATATATATATATATATATATATATATATATATATATATATATATATATATATATATATTACATTTCAATGCCAATTCAATCTCTATAGAACATTTACCCCATTCACTTTTTCCTGTTAATTCTCCTTTTCTGCAAAAGATATTCTTTATACAATTCGTTACAATTTCATTTACCATTTCCAATATAGCATATTGCAATGGTTCCTATCTTTTTCCTTGCCATCAATATTCTTTATTCTCTGATCTAGTGAATTAGATTGTTTTTATCCGTTTGATATAAATTGATATTGATTTCAATTTTAATATATTTGTTCATGCTATAACTCCCCATCTTTATCCCGCTCATCAACGAAAACCCCTTATATGTATATTACTAAATTTATCTATCATTGACCGACTTGATAATCGTCATTTCTAATCTGCATTACGATATGGATAAGAAGTCTGATTCGTTAGACTAATGTCACATAAACAGAAGCAGAAGGTACAGGCTGTCTGCCTACCACTTTCTGTCTATCTAATACTTTGACAAAATACCCTGCGTTACTTTCTGTGTTGTAGTAGTTTATTTCTTCTATGTTACATTTATCATGTTGAAATAAATATATGTAGTTACTTTTGGCGGACCCTGTATACTAGCTAGCCCCGTGCCGTAAAAAATGACGGCTAATTGTAGTATTTTATATATAAATATGAAGGGTATACGAAATTAATACACCTGTCAATATTCATAGACACCCACGTACATCCCTTGTACACGAACACATATACACATATATACTCATACAGAATAGAAACGCTGGTTGATTTTTCTTTTCGTCGTTGAATGTTCATCATCCCACCAGTTTACCATCAAACCTTTCTTCCTTAATCATCTATCATCCTTTACTTTCTCATTCATACGTTGTGACGGAGAAAAATACAAGAGTATTATTATAGTAGACGGATATGTGTGTCTGTTTATATTTACACACACATACACACACACACACACACACACACACACACACACACACACACACACACACACACACACACGCATATATATATATATATTTACATACACGTTTGCTACGCATTTCAGAACACTCCTTCTCCGTAGTGAGTCATGTAGGTTCCATGTTGAAATAAACCACGACCTTAACATATTATTTGCATACAGACATATTTTTTCTATATATATATATATATATATATATATATATATATATATATATATATATATATATATTTCCATTTATTTATGCATGTATATTTTATATATCAAGCTCAAACGGGTTTATTTGTTTATTTGCATCATTATCTCTATATGTATGTAAATGCTTCCATGTGTGTATGTTTATGTGTTAGTGTGTGTTTGTTATGCATACTCATACTTTATTTTTTGTATGTGTACGTGCATATGTTTACGTATATGTCTAAATCTACCTTTCTAAACGAGCAGAGGTTTTAAGTCTAGAATACTCAAGTCACACATGAATTGTATTTTCGCGCACGCGTACACGTAGGCATAAAGACACACACGTATTAATCTCTCTCTCTTTCTCTCTCTCTTTCTCTGTATATATATATATATATATATATATATATATATTTATTTATTTATATATACACATAGATATATATTATTTATATATGCGTGCTTATACATACATACATACATACACTCACACACACACACACACAGACACACACACACACAAACACACACACACACACACACACACACACATATATATATATATATATATATATATATATATATATATATATATATATATATATAAAGCAAGTCATGTGAGTCAATGTGATGAGTACGTGTGTATGCATATATGTGTCTTTTGCTTAATAATATTTGCGGCTTCGCTTCCGGGCAAACTAATTTTCTAAGGCTGTAGAGCTTGTTCAGACAACTACATCAGTCGCCATATTTGGACACTAATGTTTCACAACCGGAAGCCGAAGGCGCTGGCTGTCTATCGAGCGCCTTGGCAGAACCTCAACTAGACTTGGGCCTTAAAACAAACCACGCACACACTGGTGCGCAGACAGGCGCACACACATATACACACACATATGCATAGAAACTCAGACTTTAGTAAACAGCCACAAGGACACCCAAATGTTTCCGAAATGACTGAAAACACACAATCGCACACTCAAATAAACAATAAAGCACACACATACTTGCGCGCGCGTATATAAACCGCTAAAAGATATATATTTAAATAAACGTAAACACACCGTGCAACACGTTGAAAATGAGATTCAAATGTAGAGGCTGTTTCTCCATCTTTGATATCAAGAAACACACATACAGATACAAATGATACAGTCGTTACACACGTACACACCTTCCCCCGCATTTGCAAACACACGAATTCACATTTATTCACAGACAGATATAATAATAATCCTTTACATTATGTAGATTTATACATACACATATACAGATACGCAAACTCATACATTTATTAATAAATATAGACCTTTCATACGTACACAACCAGCTAGACTTAAACACATGCACATAAACACACGACACATAATTGAACGCAAACAAACACATATTGCAACAAAAAAGAAGAAGCAAAAATAAAACTTTGTTAATTGCAATCAACGTTGAGGAAATTATTTGCTTAAGTAAATTACTAGTGTTTAATTGCGAACAACATGAAACATGACACCCCAGGAGCTCGGCGCCGACACACAGATATGAAGCCATGGAAACATTTCTTTTATGCTAGCCTTGCTTTCTAATATTTTTGTTCCCGTGTTAATGTTTCTTTGTGCTTCTGTTAATGTGTTAATGGCTGAGTGCGGGGGGGGGGGGCGTGTATGTAACGCTTTTGCTTGGGTGTGAATGCTTGTGGAATTAAACAATTTGCTTATGCCACTTTCGTGCTCTTTTTGATGAGATAGTGCCGTCGTCTTGGCTGAAAGAATCCAACTCAGGATTTCCCGTTATTTCAGCTATGGAAAGGACGATTTTGTAGCACAGGTAACTCTAAACCACAATGAACCCTAAGACAAAACTCGAAAAGTAAAAATAAAATGTAGTATAAACTAAGTCTGGGATTTTATATATATATATATATATATATATATATATATATATATATATATATATATATATATATATATATATAC
>NC_142934.1:105064061-105071561 GCF_046866305.1 Octopus bimaculoides | reverse complement strand
TTCTAAACTAGATCCAAGGCTCCTCTATTGGAATTTCAACATCATCATGGTATTCTACATCCACATAAGGACTACACTCTAGTCTTATGGTAATTCTGTGATCAGCTTCTTTTAAAATATGCTCTAAAGCAAACGCAACAAGCAAGTCTCTGTCAAAGGACCCATGAGAGTCGGTTCACAGAAAATATATTTTGCAGCACGTGGTCTTTGAACTTCAAGAACTTACAACTAAATATTCATATCTAATAATTAAGTTGCTGAAACGTTGGATCTCGTCTACATGTCAATCTCTCATACACACATCACATCTATAACATTATCTAATTGTTTTTGTCTCCCCCAATGATCCTACTGAATGAAGTCATTGGGGAATATGTTTTCTATTGAAACCTCACCAGATCAAGAGCTTCTTTGTGAAATAGGAAAGATAAATGGAAAACAGTCGAATAGCGAGTAACTGTCATTCACATTCATTAGCAGATATAAACCATCACCCGTCTCAGTACCACTGCTTGACCCTTGGTCCCCTATAGCGGAGTCCATTCAGTTGAAGGTATTCAGAGTAATCCTACGATCTGAGGATGACTGAGGATTTTTAATTTTCTCTCTGTCCTCTACAGGTTGCAGAGGCCTTGAAAACTGGTCACTTGTTCTAATATTTTTACAGTGACTACGTTACAAATTCTGTACATATATCTGGGAGAGGGAGTTCTCGGAACTGCAGTCGCTTGAAACTCCTTTCCCTGTTTACATTTTTTTCCTTACATATATTAATCAATATAAAAAAAAAAATAATAATTGAAACTGAATATGTACTGCAAGAACTCCATAGGTCTGCTACATTCTGAAAACGTTATATTAGCTCAGAAATATACTTAATTTTTTATAAGTACTTCTAGGATTGAAGCACACATTGTTAAAAGATTATATGATTTGAAACGGTATATTGCTAATACTCCATACCAAAATACACAGTGATGTATGAATAAATGGACAGTGAACAAATGAAAGTTGCACTACATGTTCTGTTGACCTGCCAGAAAAAGTTTCCACATATCTCTCACATCGCCATCTACGCACTTGCAAAAGCATATTGAATAATATAGCTTGAGATAAACTAGGAAAATGTAGAACGGACACAGAATGCTTTTCATCATGTGTCTGCTTGACCAAATCTGACCTGTGGCAAAATTATACTGAAGAGAAAAACAATACACCAATCTATATTGTCTTGTCTACCACTAATATGTTGACTGCAATAACATTTACATATTTGTACCTGGATAGACATCGCTTACATGAAGAAGAATTGTTTCCATTTAATTACATCATTTTAGACACTGGCATAAAATGAGATTGTTTCCGAAGAAGCAGCTGGTAAGAACATGTATTTCGATTAGAGTTTATGGTGACAGGTAGACGAGAAATAAATCCTTTTCTTCGAAGCGGATTTTGTACAATTCCTGATAGCGCTTCAGAATTACGTATGCTACTTGGATAATTCCTAATAAGACACTAGCGACAGATTTGAATCCGAAACACTAGAACTGATAGCATAATTCTATCTAATTTACATTTTTGTTTGAAAATATTCAAGACATCGTACCTGATGACATAAATTTTAGCAGGTAAACAAACTTGTATTGTGTAATATAATGGATTGAGCATAGGGTCTGTAGCACTGATGAGAAGTACAATATAATATTGTACTGTTTAATTGTGTTACTTTCGTATAGTGTAGAATATTGAAGTTGACCAAAGATATGTTATAAAATATGTTATCTGCAGCAGCACAGTTTAAGATAGTGAAATCTCTTAAAGTAATCCTAGAAGAATAGAATAAATCCAACACAAAAGAATTTACCAAAAAATAAATAAATATTTGCAAAATACTTAAATATGATTAAAAACAGGAAACGTTTTAGAATTCTACATTAAGTCTGCTGTCAGTACTTTATTCGTTGGACATGGCGCCAATTTTCAGACATTTCAAAAGTTAATGCTCTTTCAGTGCTTTTCAAATTGCTCTATATTTTCCATTGTCACGTGCACTTACAGAAACTTTTGGTGCCCTCTGCTTTCAGACAGCTGTAAACTCCTTCAAATTTATCTTCCTTTACTTCATGAGCATCAATGGAAATATTTCCATTGGCATACGAGGTCAAACAGTCTCTATGTGCTATATAAAAATACTATCATGGTTGTAAGTTTTAAACTCTAGCAATGCTACCGACAAAACCATTGACTTTCAATCGTTTACATTTAAAAATTTACCGTATTTCTAACAGAGAACAGTTTACCTTCTGCTAAAATATTACCAGCGAACACAAGCTCAAAATAAAGATTTCTTACGTAGATCAAATCCAGATGTTTTATATAGATTAGAAAAAAAAACACTTCCGGTCTTATGGTCGACATTCTCCACTCAGTATATTTAGAAATATATATATATATATATATATATATATATATATATATATATATATATATATATATATATATATATATATATATATATATAAAAACAGGATATTATAACGGCTAGGAATTAATATCGTGACACGGTCTTGCTGCAGTCTTTTCCTAAAACGTCCGGTCTAGGAAACTAAACATTACTGAGCTAGCTACAAATGTTCAGTTACTTAGTGCATGTAATCACAGTAATTGCATTTAAGCATCATACGTAAAGCCTTACCTAATTAACGTTGACAATAAAATAACTTCTAGTAGTTGTATATATGTAATTGTTCTAAATCAGGGGTTCTCAAACATTTTTTGTCCAGTGACCCATTTGATTCTCATTTTCTTTGGGTGGACTGCCATAGCCATTCGATGTTCTTTTTAATTAAATACTAGTAGGAATTGTATAAAAGTAATTGTTAAAATATTTTGTGTATTGTGGACGTATGACCAATTTATTGCACATACACTTTACTGGTCTCAAGCACAACTTTTACATGAAACCTGATAAATTACCGTGAGCCACCACCTTATATTGCATCCATGGACCCCCGCCCACAAAAATGTATTATCTTCACCCCCGGGGTCTATGTGGACCCCGGTTGAGAGCTCCTGTTCTAAATAAATGATTTGCAAATGAATTGCAATGACAATATTTTTTCTTAATTATTCCTCTAAAGGAAAGTTATTTTCTAACAAAATAAGCCGTGTATCTATATTGCTCACTTTGTTTCAATTAACTTGTTTACTATTGTAGACTACATTTAATGTCTGATAATAAGTGAGAATGTATGAGTGGGCTAGCAATATAGCAAGAGAGAAGGGGAAACAACTAATAGTTGAGGTAAGGGTAAAGGAACAGAAAATCTATATGGATCTGATTTTGTCAACACCTACACTGGAAGAATTTCACAACTAGGATGAACAACCACATCCAGAAATAAGGCAAAAGCGAGTCGATTCAAAGGTATGATTTCCTAATCAAGTTTATAGCAAACAAATGTCAGGCAATAAATGTGACTTCAAACAATTTCAAATTTTGGCACAAGGCCAGCAGATTTGTGGCGATGGGATTAGTCGATTGCATTGATCCTAGTGATCAATAGGTACTTATTTTATTGTTCTCGAAGGATAAAACGTCAAACCGACCTCGGTGGATCCGAATTCAGGATACAAAGGACCGGAAGAAGTGCCAGTAAGCGTTTTGTCTGATGTTCTAATGATTCGGAAAATTCGCCGCCTTATGTTGCACCATAATAATTCCTTCTGCTATTGGCACAAAGCCTGAAACATTGGAGGAAAGGGGATTAGTCATTAACATCGGCCTCCAGTTCCGACTGATACTTATTATATCCGACCCGAAAGGATGAAAAGCAAAATCGAAAATCAACGTCGGCGGAATTCGGACTCAGAACATAAATACGGAAATAATGCCAGTAAACATTACATCTGGTGCAGTGATATTTCTGTCAGATCACCACCCTTTTATCAGACCAGAGTAATAAAATGTACAGTGGTTAAGAAGCAACTTGAGTATGTCTCTGCTCACTGAAAACTTACGAGTGGAAACTGGGACCAAGCTAGTGGGAAACACATATATACATGGTGGTTGTCTACTCCTTATACAAAGTTTGACTAACACCTTAGATCTATCATGGCCTCTGATGTGGCTTTTTAAATCGGACAATATTTTGAAAAGTTATCGACATAAATTGCATATCTCCTTTGAACCACCAAGAGCTGCAGTTAACTTCTGATTTTTGTGGATCTTAAAATACCTTTTGAGGCTTCCGTTCGATTTGCAGACACTATGGCATACATGGCATTGACAGGTATGTACAGACAGATAGACAAAGTAATTAGTGGAGATTCGTTTTTCATTGGTCTGCTAATGAGATTTGCACCCTGCAAAAGAAAGGCATGGTGTGTCACAAATTGTGCACACAAAACGGTTGTTGGGGTTAATTTTCTCCTTGATCGTAGAATCTTATAGAAAAAAATTATTTTGAGTTTCGCATGGGTCGTCTTGGTTCCATCAATCCACTTTCACTCCACTCCACACATACATACATACATACATACATACATACATGCATACATATATGTGTGTGTATATACATAGAAATGTGTTTGGAGTTATAATCCAAGCTGTGTCCTCATGAAGTACATTTGTATATTCCAGTACTCCATAATCGTACGTAGATGTTATACTTGTGTGAGGTGTACATAAGATATGAAAAATAATGGAAAATATACACAGACCCTGTTCGATAGAGGTACATAGATAATAAGAAAGAGAGGGCAAGAGAGAAGGAGAGAGGGGGGAAGAGAAGAATCCGGAGCAACAAGTAGGACTCATTGCATATCCGTGAACACTTAGACAAATGCCAATGGTGTAATGTGTAGCATAGTCTAATGTAGTATGCGCGCGCGCGTTTGTGTGTGTGCGTCTGTGTGTGAGTGTGTGTGTGTGTGTGTGTGTGTGTGTGTGTACGTGTGCGCGCGCAGATATTCTGATTGGGTGATCTTATTGGACAACAATAAAAATGGATCTGATCGTTAGAACAGGAATCCATAATTCACTTATTGTCTCCTTATAGCATAAGCAGTGCTTTCAGCTCTCGCTCTCACAGAAGAAAGATGTGGTTAGAAAAGAAGACGGAAAGAAGATACTTTAAAAAAGAAGAATGGATAAAAGAAAAATAAAATATGTGCAATATCGAGGAACTGTAAGAGGAGTGTTTGAAGGAGGAAAACTGAAAGTGTTGAGTGCGGAAACAATCTCAGATGAGATCCAGAGGCAATCAAAAGAAACGGTAAGAAAGAAAATGGGAAATAATACAAATGGAAATAGACGAGCATTATTGTTCAGAAGAGATGGAAAAGAGTAGGAGGTGATAATCAAGGTGGTATAAATAGGAGTGGATATGGAGGAGGAGAGAGTTCTGGAGTTGGAGGCGATAAGAAAGAAGAAGGTAAGATTTCGAGAAAATCTAAATGAAGGGGGGAAATAGACAAATGGGGTCAACCAGTGTCCCCCTTCGTATTTATCAAGTCGGGGTTGAATAAGCAAAGTAAATATGAAAGAACGTTATTTATGGATGTGTTATTAGTGCATTTTAGTGCATTGTGATAACGTGCAAGTATATAAAATATATATATATATATGTGTGTGTGTGTGTGTGTGTGTGTGTGTGTGCGTGCGTGCGTGCGTGTGTGTGTGTATGTGTGTTTATGTGTTTATGTGTGTGTATGTGTGTGTGTGTGTGTGTGTGTGTATACACGCATTCAAGTAAACACATAAAGGCAGAACAAGGTGGAAAAGATAATACTGGAATACATAAGGTAGAGTCATATGTTTTTTATTAAAGGTGCAATAATTTTCACAAAACTGCTGCTCACTTTTTCACGTCCCCGCTCGTCGGACAGTTGTGATGAATACTTACGGTTGACTGGCGAATGGCAACGTGAGACTATATATATATATATATGTATGTATGTGTGTGTGTATATGTTTGTCCCCCGCCCCCAACATCGCTTGACAATCGATGCTGGTGTGTTTACAGCCCCGTAAATTAGCGGTTCGGCAAAAGAGCCGATAGAATAAGTACTAAGCTTACAAACAATAAGTCCTGGGGTCGAATTGTTCGACTAAATGCAGTGCTCCAGCATGGCAACAGTCAAATGACTAAAACAAGTAAAAGAGTAAAATACAGTAAGGGTCCACACACACACACATATATATATATAGTAATGTTTATTATATTAATTTCTGAAAGAACGCGGGGAAGCGATTACAAGGACATCAGTATTTGAATGGGAATTAATTTTGGCGATCTCGCACTAATGAAAGACAAACTTGACTTCGGTGAGATTTGAACTCAGAATATAAAGAGCCAGAACAAATACTGTGAAGCAGTTTTTCGCCGCTCTAATGATCCTGCTATCGTACTGCAACAGTCGCTGCTGTAGCTGCAACTGCTGTTATTGTTGCTGCGTCTCCTCCTCCCCATCCCCTTCGGCTTACTCCTCCTCCTTCTCTTCCCCTTCCTTCCCCAGCTGCTGCTGCTACTACAACCACAACCACTGCCGCCGTCGCCGCTACTACTACTACTACTACTACTACTACTACTACTACTACTACTAATGCTGCTGCTGCTGCTACTGATAGTAATAATAATAATAATAATAATAGTAACAATAATCCTTTCTATTATAGGCACAAGGCCTGAAATTTTGATGAAGGAAACTAGTCGATTATATCGACCCAGTGTTTCACTGGTACTTAATATATCGACCCCGAAAGAATGAAAGGGGAAAGTCAATCTCTGCGGAATTTGAACTCTGAACGCAGCGCACGAGCGAAATACCGCTAAGCATTTCGTCGAGCGTGCAAACAATCGTACCTTACTACTCCTGCTGCTGCTGCTGTTATTAGTACTACTACTACTACTACTACTACTACTACTACTACTACTACTAATAATAATAATAATAATAATAACAATAATAATAATAATGATGATAATAATAATAATAACAATAATAAAAAATAATAATAATAATAATAAAAATAATAGTAATAATAATAATAATAATAATAATAATAATAATAATAATAATGACAGGATATAGGATGCACCACCCAAAATCTGACATAGAAAGGCTATATATACAACGCACAGAAGGTGGCAGGGGTCTTATACAGCTAGAAAACTATTATAAAATAACCACCATAGGACTGCAAAAATACCTACTCCAGAAGCAAGGGAAACTAATACAAATAGCCACAAAACACGAGCAAAACAAAAAACTGCTTTCAGTATTTAAGGAAGCTGACAAATACAAACAAGAAATCAATCTACCTAACAAATACGAAGAAGAAGAAGAAGAAACAACAAAAGCTATAAAACAAATGAAATCCAAACTAAAACTAGAACAGCAACGGACCATGATAAAACGATGGCAAGAAAAGCCCCTACATGGTAAATACTGGGCTAAACTAAATGCGAAAGAAATAGACAGAGAAAAATCCCAGCG
>NC_142934.1:105041561-105056561 GCF_046866305.1 Octopus bimaculoides | reverse complement strand
CATTACAAATCAGGCTGAAGAGGAATGGACAATCGGTAAGATTGTTAAATCCGAAACCGGTACCTGTTTAAGAATGCTTTTTTATGTGATTTTAAATGTCTTGCCCGCTCACGTTTTGGTATGCTGCTATATTCGATGTTGAGAACAATTTAGGTCTTAATAGACGCAAGATGTGATCTATTTCTAGCACATTAATTGTCCACGTTAGTGGTCAACGTTATTTTTTAAAAATGTACCTTAATCCCCTGAGATTGCAGATACTATTTGTGAATCTCTTCTTTAGATGTGCTGGCCTCCTGATAATTAATCGATATTAATTAATATATGATTAATTACCAGATTTGTGTGTTTGTGTGTTTGTGTGTCTGTGTTTGTCCCCTCAACATCGCTTGACAACCGATGCTGGTGTGTTTACGTACCCGTAACTTAGCGGTTCGGCAAACGGGAACGATACAATAAGTACTAAGCTTACAAAGAATAAGATGATAATGGTGATCATCATTCTAATGACGGAAGATAAAACGAAGAATAGATAATAGCACAAAAGAAAGAACAACAAAAAAACGCAAAAATACAAATACAGAAAAGAAAGATTGATGAAAGAAAAAAAGAAAGAAAGAAAGGCTTTGATTTGTTTGGCCAAATCTTATCTTTGAAATTTCTCTTCATCCAATCCCATTTGCACCATCCCTTCCTCATGCACCCGAGTATGAAAGCTAACATCTTCTCTATATTTCATACGTTAACGGAAAATATATGAATTGTTTATCATGTGTTGTTTGTTTTAGAAATATAGAACTTCCTTCTCCTAACAAAACAATCCCCTTAAGACACAAGGGAGTGTTGCAGTTAATTAACGATCATATTATTGAAATTGTTTTTGGTTCTTGTTTTCCGTTGCTACTCATGTTTATATTCGACACTTCATTACAATTAACCAAAAGCTTAACTATCTTCGTCGTCTCGTCGTCGTCGACGTCGTCGTGGTCGTCGACGTCGTGGTCGTCGATGTCGTCGTCATCGACGTTGTCATCATCATCGTCATCATCATTGTCATCATCATCATCATCATCATCATCATCACATCATCATCTTCATAATAATCGTCGTCATCATCATCATCATCATCATCATCACATAATCATCATCATCATCATCATCATCATCAGCAGCAGCAGCAGCAGCATCTCCACCACCACCACCACCACCGCCACCACCGCCACCACTACCACCGCCACCACCACCACGATTATAACGCTGTACGCACACACGCCACACACACAGACGTAATCCAATCACGAAATCCGTTTCAATGCTATGTGTGAGTGCGTGCATGCGCATGCAAGTGTGCGTGCATGTATGCATGTGTTTGTGTGTGTATGTGTGTGAGTGTGTGTGTGTGTTTGTGTGCGTGTATGTGTGTGTGTGCGTGTGTGTGTGCATGTGTGTGTGTGTGTGTAAACACTAAGCCCGGTTTATGTTCATACACACAAAGGCCACAGAAATATATAAAGTAGGAAGAAAACTTAGAACAGAAGTTAGAAACTCTCAGAAAAATTGACGAGATTCTCTTTACACACCACACACACACACACACACACACACTAACGCACACATACACACACACGCACACACGCGCACACACACACACACACACACACACACACACAAATATCTATAAACAAAGATTAATTCTTTTAGTCTTTTATTCTCTTATTTATTTCGAACGTTTGAGTGCGGTCATGCTGGAGCACCGCCTTAAATGGTCTGAGTCGAAGAAATCGACGCCAGGACTTATTCTTTGTAATCTCAGTACTTATTCTATTGATTTTTGTCGCCGGACTGCTAAGTTGAGGGTACATAAACACAACTGCATCGGTTGTAAAGCAATGGCGCGGGGACGGAAAAAAACAGTCGCACACACACACATAAATACACACACATAAATACACACACACACACACACATATACACGAGGGGCTTCTTTTAATTTCCGTCTAATAAATGTACTAACAAGCTTTTGCTCGGCCCGAAGCTACAGTAGAAGACACTTGCCCAAGGTCACATGCAGTGGGACTGCACCTGGAACAACATAGTTGGAAAGCAAGCTTCTTACCACACAGCCACGCCTGCGCCTAATTGTGTAAATGCAAATGTTCGCTTCTCCCAGGATTTATTAAAAATATCACTGTGTTAGAGTTTCATCTGTTTTGAATAAAGATCGTAGGAAGTTTGCTTTAAAAGTATCGCGGCTGGTGCTACAAGACGAAAGCAATACACAACAATTCGGCATTTAATCTCCTTCGAATTGTCCCCTTCTGAAGCCACACACTTTATCCGGCATCGTTTCCATTGAGGAAAGCATTTCTGGAAACCCTTTTTCGGGATAGCGAACAACTGTCTCATCTCATTCTCTTGCATGTCCTCGACGTCTTCATATCTTGTTCCTTTCAAGAGGGAAATTATTTCTACCTTGTTTTCGGGTGAGGGTTAAGATTAGGGTTAGGGTCATATGCAACGAACCACATGTTCGTCATCTGTTGTGACTGTTTTCATCGACATAATTAAGGGGATCCTGCGCAGCTGAAACCCGATCTTCTTCATGAGACGACCACCATCTGCATAGTTTTTATTCAAGCACTGCTATAAATAATGGAAGAAGACGACGTTAAAACAGTGTGCATGTGCGACAGAGTTCGAGGTTTCTCTGAGGAAAGCAGCCTTACTCTGTGTATTTTAGCTCCATCACCATAGAAACAGTCCCGATACGCTTTGATCAAACTGCGTGTAAAAGTTTCGTTATACGGTTATAATTTAGAGCAATAACGCACTGAAATCTACAACTCAAGTTACAAGTTCCATCCTTTTCTTTAACAGAATGAATGTGATGGTAACGTCCCTTATCATTTGAGTACTTTCCAGTCAGTTGCAAATGATAAAGGAACAGAGAGATGACGTGTAAAATAAATTCTGACATATATACCACGATCTACACGTTGAATAATTTTGAATCCGGAGCTGATGAGTAAAGCATTTTTATAAGATTTCCCATGATACTTTCAGATATACTGCAAAGCGCAGAAAGAACATACTCTCATTACAAATGTTTGGTTCTGATAACAAGATGAACAGATACTGTGATATCAACGTTATGAATTCAGACTACGTCAAAAGACGTTGTCATTAATAAGGCGCTGGCATCGCGACTCTTTACATTTCATTATGAGTGCTTTGACAAAAAGAATTTGGTAATTTTTTTTTTCAGATTAAAAGAAGAACTGAGAGTGAATGTGATCGACTGAATCATAAAGTTGTTGCGCCAGCATAGCCGTAATCAACTAAGTGGAGTCGAACTTAAAAGAATGAATTAACGTGTATATATATATATATATATATATATATATATATATATATATATATATATATATATATATACAGTACTTCTTTTAGTCTGGAAATAATTTTATCAAATTCTTTTTGTCAAACCACTCATAATTAAATCTAAGGAGACGCGATGCCAGCGCTTGATTAATGACATCTTTTCACGTAGTTTGAAATTATGACGTTTAATTTTGGACTAACACCCACCCACCCAACCACACACACACACACACACACACACACACACACATACACACACACACACACACACACATATATATATATATATATATATATACGTATATATACAGAAAAGGGGAGAGAGAGGGGGCAGCAGGGAGAGAGGGAGTAGGAGGGAGAGAGGGAGAGAGAGAGTGGAAGAAAAAGAGGAAGAGAGAGGGAGGGAGAGAGAAGGAGAGCGTGTGGGAGAGAGCGAGTTAAACAAATGGATGGATGAATAGTTTGATAGACAATGAAATAGATATAGGTACATATATATACATACGTGTATTTATACTAATCTATGTATGTATGTATCTATCTATCTATTTATATATATATATATATATATATATATATATATATATATATATATATATATATATATGTACACGCATACACCCACACACCACACATATCCATAATAGGTACATATACATAGATAATACTTATTTAATAACACATGTTTAATAATAGTTTGATTCAGCTCCACATTAAATAAGATATTGTGGGCGTAGGTGATGTAGAACCCATTAAATGTTCTCTCTCTCACACACACACACATATATACATAAACTCACTCACACATATGTGTGTGTGTTTGTGTGTGCATGCGTGCGTGTCTGTTTTTGTGTGTGCGTGTGTGTGTGTGTTTGAGTGTGCGTACGTGTGTTTATGCGTCTATACACGTATGTCATCACACATATACTTCAGTCAGTGTGCAGATTAAAATTTCTGGAATTGGTAATTAGATACGCTAAAAATTACGTGACGTTTCCATACATTTTATGAATTAATTGATAATAGACAATTTATATGATAACCGAATCTATTTATTGTTTTACCATGAACAATTTTGTGATTGAAACGCAATGGATCACAATCATGACCTTTTCACAACTTTCGTGCTTTTCTACCCAGTTTTAATATCTAGGAATACATTCTGTATTGAAGTAGATTTTTCTATAAATAAATGAAAGCAAATTATTCTTCCATGTTATATTATATAACTTTAATTCCTTTGGGTCATTTATAAAATTTGAAGTGACGTTCAATTTTGTCTCCGATATATCTGTTTCCCTAATTGTTTAGACATGAGGTTTAAATTTGGTACATTCAACAGTTGTTGTTGGCACTCCGTCGCTTACGACGTCGAGGGTTCCAGTTGATCAGATCAACGGAACAGCCTGCTCATGAAATTAACGTGCAAGTGGCTGAGCACTCCACAGACATGTGTACCCTTAACGTAGTTCTCGGGGATATTCAGCGTGACAAGGCTGACCTTTTGAATTACAGGCACAACAGAAACAGGGAGTAAGAGTAAGAGAAACTTGTGGCGAAAGAATACAGCAGGGTTCGCCAGCATCCTCTGCCGGAGTCTCGTGGAGCTTTAAGTGTTTTCGCTCAATAAACACTCACAACGCCCGGTCTGGAAATCGAAACCGCGATCCTATGATTGCGAGTCCGCTGCCCTAACCACTGGGCCATTGCGCCTCCACACATGCAATAGTATCATCCACATATAGTTACACCCTTACAATCTTTTATTAGTTGCAGTTATTCGACAGCAACAATGAATTTTTGTTCCACACACCGGCGCTGTCATCTCTCGTTGGTTTTCAACAGCGTCCGTGTATCAAAGTTTACTGACAAGTCACCGAGCGCAAGTATCGAAATTTGAACTACGGTATTACCAAAGAACTTGCTAAACATATGACTACATCTATGTACAATATTTCGAGTTGCTTGTAATTATTGTTATTGTCAAGATTGCTGCGTTCTCATTCTTTGGTCGGGAAGGCCGGGCGGTTTTCATCTGCCTGGTGGCCATGGCGAAAGAGGTTGTGTGGTGGACAAAACTGAAAGAGCTGAAAACAGGAACATTCCTCTCTGGTTACTCTCCGATCAACTTTTTCAGAGGCAGATCAAAGTGGAGAGGGAGGTACTCCCTTCTAGCAAAGGTGAAAGAGAGTGGTGAGCATAGTTCCTGTGAACGGGCCTGCTCTGAACATGCGCTTCCGAGTGGAATAAGCGGGAGAGGAAGGCAATTGCTTAAGGGGTCAGGGAAACCGTGATTTTCTGTGGGGCTTGGACGGTTTTCCCTTGGGCGTCTCCCCCACTATTGGGGAGTTGCATTTTTCTTTTATTCTTTTACTTCTTTTAGTGATTTGACTGCGGCCCTGCTGGAGCACTGCCTCTAGTCGAACGAATTAACCCCAGGATTTATTCTTTGTAAGCCTAGTACTTATTCTATCGTAATCTTTTGCCGATCCGCTAAGTTACGGGGACGTAAACACACCAACATTGGTTGTGAAGCGATGATGGGTGGTGGTGGTGGTGGGGGGGGGGCAAACACAGATACACAAACACACATATATATACATATATACGACGCGCTTCTTTCAGATTCCGTCTACCAAATTAACTCACAAGGCTTTGGTCGTGGCAAGGCTATAGTAGAAGACACTTGCACAAGATGTCAAGCAGTGGGACTGAACCCGGAACCATGTGGATGGTAAGCAAGCTTCTTACAACACAACCACGCCAGCACCTATATTTATTTAATTTTATTATTAATTTTTGTTATTGCTTTATATGATTGGTCGGTAAACCCTTCCGTTTGTGCGTTTGTATTTGCGTCCCTGTATGTTCTATGTAGGCCCATGTGGTCAATAAAGAAAACGTTATCATCATTATCATCATCATCATCATTATTATTATTATTATTATTATTATTATTATTATTATTATCATCATCATCTTCACCATCATCTTCATCATTGCCTTTGCACAGCTTCTAACGCTGGAGATATACAATAGTGTCAGCTGTCCCCTACCAGTGAACTAAGGTAACAGCTCTTATTTTTCGCGCACCTTCCGGAGTACTCGAGCGGTTCCAAGCAGTGCTGTTTTCTGCAGGTGCTCTACCCTTATTGCAGCCCCTATTTATTCCACGTACTTCTCGAGATTTTTGCTCACTGTTCCCAGGGCTCCGACGATTATTAGTACTACTACCACCCTTTTTCATCGACCACACCTGCTTAACCTCCCAAGCTAACCTGTCATAGCTATCGACTTTTCTTTCTTCCTTATCGCATACCTTGTTGTCAGCTGGGCATACTATATCTATGATCCAGCATAGTTTGTTTTCTTTCTCAATTAAGACTATGTCTGGCTTCCTTTGGCTTTTGATTTATATTTGTACAAGTTAGTCTAGCCCAGAGTTCTCAAGAGATAAAAAGTTAGAAGTTCATGTTGATGTTATGACTAGGATACCATATATTTTGTTTTGTACAGAGTATTGTTCTAGAGAATATCTGTCAAAACATAAGTAAATTAGAAGTTTGTTTTCAAATTAATTTGATTAGAAGATGATAATATAATGTTAAGATGACAGTGAAAGGTGTTTGCTTTTATTACATTTAAATGTATTTTGACACTGTTTGCGGATTAAAATATTTTTGGTGTTACATGGACAATAATTTATGTAGCATACGGGCAGTTCCCACAAGCACTATTTTGCTAATTTCCTCCATTCTGGGTTTTCCTGGTATCTGATCTAGGTAGCAATCAGCCGCTTTTGCTATCATTCCTAGGGCAAACTATGACAACAGGTATTGTTTTTAGTCTTTGAGGCTCCACATTTTGCCATTTTCTATTTCAAGATCTTTATACTTGCTCAGTTCTTCTTCTTCTTCTTCTTCTCTTCTTCTTCTTCTTCTTCTTCTTCTTCTTCTTCTTCTTCTTCTTCTTCTTCTTCTTCTTCTTCTTCTTCTTCTTCTTCTTCTTCTTCTTCTTCTTCTTCGTCTTCTTCTTCTTCTTCTTCTTCTTCTTCTTCTTCTTCTTCTTCTTCTTCTTCTTCTTCTTCTTCTTCTTCTTCTTCTTATTATTATTATTATTATAAATGCTTAGCGGGGGCTTCGTCTGTTTTTACGTTCTGGTTCAAATTCAGCTATGGGCAATTGTGCCTTTCATCCCTTGGAATTGATAAAATAAGTACCAGTCAATCACTGAGGTCGATGTATTCGATTTAACCTCTTCCCCGAAATTGCTGACCATGTGCCAAAATTTTAAACCATTGTTATTTGTTAGTAGTATTAGTAGTATTATTAATTATGGTTGTTGTTGTTGTTATTGTTAACCAATGATCGCCTTTGTGTGGTATCTTGTGACGCCGATGATCCATTGACCATTGATTCAATGATCATGCGTAAAGCAGTTCCACTGAGAACGCTCCAACGTAGATGAGGGATTATTTTTCAACGTGAGTATTAATCTACTTATTTTCGAACCGTTGTCAACACCAATTCATTGTAATATGATTTGAAAGCAATATGCCTGCTATTTAAAGCAGATCTTGCGACGACATATAAGATCCAACTTTTGGTACGTCCTTGCAGTATGCTTAAAGTAAACAAAAAATAAACATGAAAAAATATTTTATACATTTCTACAACAAGAATATTCTTTATACAGAGATGTGTACTGAGAAACTTAAAATACGGTCAAATAAACAGAAATGAAGTAAAAATTTTCACACAGCAAAAATATATTCCACTTTGGGAATTTATTGCACTTACTGTTTACCGACGCAGAACATCAATAGATCCACTGATTATATTGTTTTATATAAATATATATTAAATTGCTTTTCATAAAGACACATACACGGAGAGACACACCACCCATATAATTATACATACATACATACATAAATATATATATATATATATATAAATATATATATATATATATATATATATATAATATATTATATATATATATATATATATATATATTATATATATATATATATTATATATATATATATATATATATATATATATATGTATATATTATATATATATATATATATATATATAATATATATATATATATATACATATATACATATATATATATATATATACATACATACATATATACATATATATATATATATATATACACATATATATATGTGTGTGTCTGTGTGCGAGCGTGTGTGTGTGTGCGTTTTGTGTATGATGCTTGTCTGTGTATATACACATGTGTGTATGTATGTGTGTATGTGTATATGTGTGTGTGTATGCGAACATATAGCTGTTTTGAAAAATGAACAAAGCCATCAAATATCATGAAGAATTCAACCAAAACAACAACATTCTTAGTCATTCTAACATCACTGGATTTATGTACGTAAAGCGGAAGACATGTCTAAATCTTAATTCCCAATGTGTAGCAAGATAATATCAGCAATAACTAACATCTATAAAACAATGTCCTCTCAAACTAGCTATTGGGCTCTTCCTCGTTTTTCCCAAAGGCGCTACACACTCATACAAGCTTTCAAGCTTTCATATATATATATATATATATATATATATGTATAATAATAAATATTTATTTACATTTTCATAGACACATATGTAAGTACACAGAAAAGCACGAACGGGCGCGTACACACACACACACACGGTTGTGTATGTATGTTTGAGTGTGCGCGTGTGCGTGTATATGTTTACGAATGGGCGTAGGAGTGGGTGTGTGATAAGTAGCGTGCTTACCAGCCACATGGTCCCGGGTTCAGTCCCACTGCGTGACACTTTGGGCAAGTGTCCTCTACTATAGCCTTGGGCCGACCAAAGCCTTGTGAGTGAATTTGGTAGACGGAAACTGGAAGCCAGTCGTATGTGTGTATATATATATATATATATTATATATATATATATATATATATATATGTGCATATGTTTGTGTTTCTGTTTGTCCCCCTAGCATCGCTTGACAACCAATGCTGGTGTGTTTGCCTCCCCGTAACGTAGCAGTTAGGCAAAAAATATCGATAGAATAAGTACTAGGCTTACAAAGTATAACCTCTGGGGGCGATTTTTTAGACTATAAAGGCGGTGCTCCAGCATGGCCGCAGTCAAATGACTGAAACAAGTAAACGAGTAAAAAAGTAAGGCACGTGATTTAATGGTTAGGGTGTTTGCCCCACGATCTCTAAGTTGTGAGCTCGATTCCCACGTTGCTACAGTCCACTCGGCTGGCAAAAAGAATTATTATCTTGTCATATTCTGTATTACGCTGAATCTCCCAGAGACTACGTTAGAGGTACTAGTGCTGTGGAATGCTCAGCCACTTACACATTAATTTTACGAGAAGTTTGTTCTCATAATCGGATCACTTGGAGCCCTCAACGTCGTAATCGATGGTATGCTACTTATGTCTATCTATCTATCTATCTATCTATCTATCTATCTATCTATCTATCTATCTCCTATATACACATTCAGTCGCAGACAGACACACAGACACGCACATGGAAGAACATGTACATAGTCAGTCACATTAGCTACAATCATGGCGTTATCGTTAAAAGCAGGATATTTTTGGCAGATGTGTTTGTCTACAGCTTTCATTTGTCCAATGCCTTCGGAATGAGATTTGGGAGAAGGAAACTGCGTAGGATCCCACTAAAAGACGAAAGAGATCGACAGTTTGTCCCTCTCGGTAAATAGAC
Source organism: Octopus bimaculoides (assembly GCF_046866305.1). NCBI lineage: Eukaryota > Metazoa > Mollusca > Cephalopoda > Octopoda > Octopodidae > Octopus > Octopus bimaculoides. The sequence goes on along the minus strand of NC_142934.1, from coordinate 105,046,435 downwards.
AGGCTCACATTGAGTATATGTACGTTTGCGAGTTGTGTGTTTGTAATGTGTTTGTATGTGTTTGTGGGAACAGAAAGAGAAGAGACAGACAGGTAAGCAGGAAAACAGGGAGAGAGAGAGAGAAAGACAGACAGACAAATGCAAAGACAGAGAGACAGAGACAAAGCGGCAGACAGCTAGAGAAAGAAAGAGAGAGAAGGGGAGAGAGAGGCAAGGGAGAGTGTATTCCCAGGAAGGAGAGAGATGCTTGATATAAGAATGGGTACTGGAAACTTCCTGGCTTTAAGGCCTGATTGGAGTCAAAACTTCTGATTTCTTTTACAGTGTTTAGAAAAATTGAAGGACCTTTGCAATAAGTGTACGAATCTAACTGGGAAATATCTCGAACAAAATCATAATTAACTGATCCTCCTGTATTTTCTTTTCCCAAAGCCAGGAATTAGGGTTAGGGTGGTGTAGAAAACAAAAATGTATTAGTATAACGCTCGGGAATTGATAAAGTCTTAAACTTTTTCGAGCCTACGCTCTTCCACAGAAAGGAACACAGAAAGAAACAAGGAGAGAAAAGAATGTGTGTAGTGGTTAGCGATCAACTGCCCGAAACTGTGAGGATTATTTGATAACTTGACTGATGAACAGAGTCTGCGAATGACCCGTCCATGTTTTATCCTGTCCAACTTCGCATCGTCTATATGTCCGAATGTTTTATTGTCGTTGCTTGCGTGTTCTTGTTCCATTTTGGGTATATATATATATATATATATATATATATATATATATATATATATATATATATATATATATATATATACACATATATTTATATTTAGTAATGAATGTAGTCAATTGTATATACCTGTCTAATTCATATCCAGTTCCTGATGTGGCTGGCACCTTGTGCCCGTGAGGTGAGGAATGCAATGCTTTTGATGATGTTTCGTTGGTTTTAGAAAAGTAAGCGTGAAATGAGAAGGTAAGTGTGCTTTGTATGGGGTAATGACAAAATACTTTTTCAAAAATAACATGTCTTCGTTTTCCAAAATATTTTTGAATTTTGTTTTCAATAAATTAGCAGAATTTAAAGGGTTTTATCAATGGGAACATTTTTCTTTTTACTCAGCTGTATATAGAAGACAGGTTGTATTCGAGTTTGATGATGATTACGCCTCAATGAAGTCTCACTTGATATGATATTTAGCAGTATTTCCTCTCGACTGCCCAATACTAATGTAATTAAACAATGTCGTACCATCTCTCTCTCTACAATGAATATATAAAAGATAGTATAATTAAGATACCATTGTTAAAATTTCTCTTCACTAATAATTTTTAGATTTTCATACTAATTAAATCGTAAAGTTCTCAAATACTTTCCCGAACATATTTTTAAAAGATATTTTTTCATTCCATTAGTATCAAAGATTTTTTTACTTTATTCAATTATTTTTATTTTATTTCGTTTACTAAATAAAATATCTTTTTGTTTGTAGATGCAATTCTTTGAATTATATAAAACTGAAAGAAGGCAACTTATTTTAATCGTTTAAGATTTGTACTCCTTATAATCTTAATAGTGTAAAAAGCAAAGTCGGGGAAGTTAAACTTACGTTGATGAAGTAAATTGTCTGACGATCGCATATGTAATTACTTAATTTAGCTGAAATTTTGGAGTTACAATGTACATTTTATAAGAAATATTCTTCCTTTCTATACAACAACGATACATACATACAGCCATACATATTTGCACCGTCCATCCAATCAGACATTCATCCAAAAATACATACACATACACAAACATATATGCGTCTGTTTACGTGTAGAATTTCTCTTCTTCTCTCTCTCTTCCTCTCTCTGCTCCTCTCTCTACGCGCAGACACATGCACACAGACACATATGCGTGTGTGTGTGCGTGTATGTGTGAGTGTGTACACATACAGCAAACATATAAATGTATTTATGTGTACATACATGTATATGTCTATATAACTGTATGTATGTATATACATAATTAAATATACATATACAAACATAACATGCATGTACATACATACACACACACACACACACACACACACACACACACACATATATATATATGTATATATTTGAATACTCATAGATATATATATATATATATATATATATATATATATATATATATATATGTCTAAACTCATAGAAATACACAGGGAGACATAAAAAAGGATGGTGTGAGGAAGACAGGCTAGCAATTAGATACTTACACATATACGTGTGTGTGTGTGTGTGTGTGTGTGTGTGTGTGTGTGCGTGCGTGTGTGCGTGCGTGTGTGTGTGCGTGCGTGTGTGTGTGCATATAAAACGATGGCTTCAGAGACAAGCGAACAGTATGCGCACATAACTCTAAGGCTAGATTGAAGTTGTGCCAAAATTATATTATACCTCTTATGCAAAGTTTGATTTATTTTAGAAACGCTTCTATAATGAGGAGACTAGGTGGAGGGATATGGTACCTGCAGAAGTTAAACAGAAGCTGAGGTCATCTGATGAACTTTGCTCGCAGTAGCCACTATATTAATCACATGGTCCGGTTAACAAGCACGTTTAGCAATTGGCTCCGTATAGTGCTTAAGAAATCTGCAACAATCTGTGCGCATGTATGTATATACGTAGGTATGTTCGTGTAAGTAAACATGAATTTATGTTGGTAAGCGTGTATATACATATGTATATACGCAGATGCGTATGTACTTATGTAGGGATTGTAATATCTGTAAAGACATATATCTTTAGATATGTTAGTATACGTATACAAATATATATGTATAAATATATACATGCATACATGCATATATATATATATATATATATATATATATATATATATATATGCATATATATACATAAAAATATATGTATGCATATATATGTCAATATATAATTCATGTATACACACACACACACACACACACACGCACACACACACACGCACACACACACACGCACACACACACACACACACATATATATGTATATATATATATATATATATATATATATATATATATCTTGTGCAAACATACGGGGCGATTTTCTTTTATTGACCAATCAGAATCGATCTTCGCCTGTCTATGAAAACTATTAAAAAGAAAAAAGAAAAAGGAAAAGATACGGAAATTAAAATTAGTAAAAATTGTCATAAATTAGATTGACTCATAATTGGATGATGGAAAGAGAGGAAGAATGAGTGAGAGAAGGGGAGATTGGGAGAGTTTCAATAAAAGAGAGAAACACTAAATAAATGGAGAGAGAGAGAGGAGAAAGAGAGAGGGGAGAAGAGAGAGAGAGAGGAGAGAGAGAGAGGGGGAGAATGAGAGAGATTTAGGAGGGGGAGATTTATGGTTATGTACATATGAAGGAGTTGTTTCTATAACATGGAAATAGGAACATGGGAAGATGGTCAGTATACTCTGAGAGGCAGACGTAAGGCAAACCTAACAAAGATAAAGCTGAAAAGCAAAGAAAAAGTGAGAGATTTAGACGTGTACATATGTGTATGTGTGTGTAGATATATGTATCCATGAACACACACATACATGTCTTTGCGTGTGTATATATATATATATATATATATATATATACAAAATTAAGTGGAATGACCACCGAAGTGGACTGCTAATATGTTAAAGATAGACCCTAAATCGCCTTTCATTTGTCTTACTCATTTTTACATTCCGGCGTTTTGCTGAAATTTTTTCTTGAGAATGCACTCTGCGTTCTAAGGCGATTTGACGTCTATCTTTCGCATGTTAGGAGTCCACTTTGGTGGTCATTCTCCTTAATTTTGTATGTACTATTATTTTTAATCTTCGGATTTTTTAAATATGCTAAGCCACAAGTTTTAATTGATTAATATCAATTTCTACCCTAATTATTTAATTTATATATATATATATATATATATATATATATATATATATATATATATATATATATATATATAATTTATTAATGAGGGTAGAAATTGATATTGATCAATTAAAACCAGTGGTGTAGCATATTAAAAAATCCGAAGATTAATATTATATAATTGTATAAAACACACACACACACACATGTATGTATGCAGAGTGAGAGTGAGAGAGTGTGTGAGAGAGAGTGTGAGAGAGAGTGCGTGTGTGTGTGTGCGTGCATGTATGCTTGTGTGTGCGTGTGCGTGCATGTATGCTTGTGTGTGCGTGTGCGTGCATGGGCGTGTGCGTGTGCGTGTGCGTGCGTGTGTGTGTATGCCTGTATGAGGAAATTGATCTGTATAATTATGTAATTAAGAATCTGAACTAACTAATGCAGGGTCTCTCTCGAAGAAATGGTCAATCATCTTGCTAGATGTAACAAGTAAATCTCTTTCAACATCAGAGCCTAACGTCTTGGAGAAGCTAAATCAGAATGGGTAATATTTTATTGAATGCAATCTGCATGAGAAAGAAAGCATGCTGTTCTCAGATGGAATGGCTTTGATCATAGATCTGTCCAATCAGGGCTGAACTAGGGTTTAACAACAATGTCATCAATCAGCAGCAACAGCAGCAACAGCAGCAACAGCAGCAACAGCAGCAACAGCAGCAACAGCAGTGATGCTAAATAAGTATTCAAGATGAAACGAAAACAAAGGATGTGGGTGTGGTGGTGATATTGTGAGGTACATGCAAAACTGAGTAGTCATCTGTCAAACAGAAAAACTAATCCATCCATTAGCCTATCTATCTATCTATCTATCTATCTATCTATCTATCACTCTGTCTGTCTGTCTGTCTGACTGTCCGTCCGTCCATCGGTCCGTCCGTCCGTCCGTCCGTCTGTCTGTCTGTCTGTCTGTCTGTCTGTCTGTCTGT
>NC_142934.1:105014061-105036561 GCF_046866305.1 Octopus bimaculoides | reverse complement strand
AGAACAATCAATTCCAGTAATTCTAAACACAAACACTAATGTAATGTTTATTTAAAAGATGTAACTTTCATAATGTTCAGCATCAGTACACTTTAGATACATATAAGATTATGAAATGCAAAGCAATGAGTTGATGTTCTATGTTTTTATATACCTGCATTTGTTTAGGTAATACAAACACACACACGCACACACACACACACACACACACACACACACACACACACACATATATATATATATATATATATATATATACATATATCCCACCCTCAGCCTAACCCACATCCCACCCTTGCTTTCCCACCTCACCTCCCCACCTTCCAACACCATCACACCAAACCATTCACCAGTACACCATACACCTCCATACCACACAACTCATCACATCGCATCACACTAGCACTGACCACTTCCCAGCCCCACATCTTCATACCTACACACACGCACACGTCAAGGTCACCAGCCCTCTTCCACACGCACATACATACTATCTTATACACACGCATGCGCACCTTCGTTTTGGGATCACTACTACTTTATTATATCCCGTTCTTCCTAGCTCTCCTGTGTGACTCTTCTGTCCGGCATTCGCCATGATAGACTGCTAGCTACTACACATTCTTTATTTTCTCTCCTTGTTTTTTTCCGTGTTCCTTTCTGTGGAAGAGCGTAGGCTCGAAACGTTTAACACTTTTTCACTTCTCGAGCGTTAAACTAATACATCTGTCTGTTGCCTACACCACCTGCTTCGTCTTTTGTCTTTTTGTGAATTGTCCCTATTTATAAATATTTATATATATATATATATATATATATATATATATATATATATATATATATATATATATATATACATACACTCACACACATATTATCAGTAATATGTTGGTCAGGTGGACGACAGAAGAATATACAGGAAACAGAAAAATACACACACAATGGGCGTTGAAAAGTTCAGCGCATCATCGAGCTAAAATCATCTTAATTTCGACGCCATATCAACAATATTTGTTGAACCTGGTGGCGCCAGTGGCAAACGCTGCTAGGGAATATATATATATATATATATATATATATATATATATATATATATATATAAATATGTACACACAGACACATGCACACACACACATACACACACACACTCATATATATATATATATATATATATATATATATATATATATATATACACTCAGATAAAACTGAAAGTCTGTATAAACTGCATAAGGACATCAACGGTTACTGACAAATAGCATCACACAGACATATAATAGAAATAAATGCAAGCACCTTGGAGAAAATCAATAATGCATCAAGACTTATCCCAGACCAGTAAAACTTAGAATATAGGATAGACTGCTTAACTATATGAGAATCATATATCACGTTGAGGAACGACATGACCAATTAGTATTATTTATCAAATGCTGGCAGATAATTCATACAAAGAGGGAACATCTTTTAGTAAGAACACTGCAAATAGCAGAAACCAAGAAATTTGAAAGACCACTAACCAACGATAATGAAATTATAATAATGCGCTTGACTTGTTTAATATTACCAATAACAAAAATAAATGCAACTTTCCTCAATTTGATAATGGTGGGTTCTACGCACAATTTCCATATCTGTTCTCCCCAAGGTACTGGGCAAAAATGAAAAGAATCAGATTCATTAGTAGCAAAGTTTTCAATTTATTCATTTTCTGATTTTGACAACGATTCTACATAGGTGGATATCTGCGACGAAACATTTGATGTTGCCACAGCCAACTGCGACGGAGCTGCAGTCTGTGTGATAATGAACCAAAACTGGAATTCAAACCTCTAAACGTCGGAATCTACAAAGCTGTTCAAATAATTTTGAATTTTCTCACAACATAATTGGTGTCACATTCAAATTATACAGTAAACTAATACAGGAGATAATTAATTAGCACATTATATAGATCAGCATTAAGAATACATTTGTTACCAACATAAACATTTTGAGATTTAGGGTTATACCTCAAAATAGAAGACCAAACGAGTAGTCAACGTGCATTTAAAGTTTCATAACATCCTTTAACGATAATGCAAAGTAATAATAACCTGTATTGCAAATTAATATCAATTGCATCATCAGATACGGTAAATTTTAATAAAACTGCCATATTTTACATTAGAAAATAACGTATCTAAAGAAAATGACAACGTACCAAAAGATTGAAGAACATGCAAACAGAAATAGAAAGCGGGTTAAAAATCTGGTTTAACTTGCGCTTCAGCAAATGCATAAAACAAGATATAGATCAAACTATCTTAAACCTACCAAAAAACAAAAGTTGTCAATTATAAACTACATGAGTAGTGTAATAACAGCGTCAAGATTAATTATTACTCCACGAAAACATTCTTTGGGTTACAACTTCGAAATTTCTGTCAAAAATAATGTGTCTTGGTAATCCAGTGTAACTGCAAGAATAAACATATGTGACACTTTAAAGCAAAATGCGTAAAGAAAGCAGTATTTCATGAAATGAAAATAATATTAGAAGCGAGGAGTGCAAGGACGCAAGCACCGCAACATTCTATGCCAAATATCTTTAAAAGACGTGTACTTAAATATTTGTCCAGCTTTAGGGACGAGAAACAGAGAAGCAGTATTGCCTTAGCAAGAAATAACAACTGAAATAGATGTGTTGACCATCTCCATTCCGAATGGTTAATCATTGAACATAACATGCCCAGCACGATTAAGCGAAGTAATGCCGTTCATATGTTGTATGAAATTTCATACATCCATCAAGCAAAACCTATAATTTAAACGAAACAACTGAAATTATGATCAAATATCACCACGAGAACAAATTTAGCCTGGCAAATTTTAACAGTCGAATAGAATCAAAATGATATAGAGGATAAAAAAAAAAAAATGGGACACACCGAACGTTCAGAAAACACTTTCTCGCGGTGCAGAAAAATAGCTTCTCCGTGTTAGTTTCAGAATTCTACGGTGCAAAAGTTTCAAAGACGAAAATGAACTATTTCTCTCTCCTCCCTCTCCCTTTCTCTCTCACTCTTGCCATCTGTCTATTATCTATATCTATCCGTGAATGTCTAGGGTATATTATTGGTTTGAACTGTAAACGAGCATAAAAATAAACTACAGAAGTTAAAGGGATATAACCCCAACGTGCTAGTGACTAGGATTTAGAAATCGGCATCCACATATGTGTACAATTACTGGTTAAAGTTATTATTAATAATAAGTTCCGTCACAAACACAGAAGTAAAAAAAAAACTTAGCGGTTATCATTAATAACTTCGAATGAGGAAAGGGAGATAATATTGAAGTAATTTTCTGGTTCAATTAGCATGTTTTGGAAAAGGTAAAACAGAACAAACTTCTTTTTGTTTCTGAGATGAGTGACTGATATGAACTCTTCTGGGCCCTATTTAAGCCTCATCAGTATATCATAATATTTCTCAACTCCTGAAAGATGTGGGCAATTCAGTATATATGGAATTTAGCATTATATGTACTTCTCAAACGTGTTTAGTTCCATTATTAAAGCAGACTGTAGCCAAGGGAAAATAAGTCAAAGAAAGCAGTAATGTGAAGTTGTATAACAAAGTTGGTTGGAGAGTTTTGTACTGAATATCATCAATTCGTAATTTATTAATTTATTACAATTTACGGCGCAGACGAACATAAGCCCTGTGATAATTTTCAGCAATTCTGAATAAGAGGGAAGATAATTTCAAGAAATTAAGAAGAATTAAATTTTTTTAAGATATGCCTTGGAGAAAGTTCAACGTGATTTTGGTTTTCCTAATTACGATGTCAAATAAAAAAAAACATCGGGATTGATGCTAGAATAAGAAAACTTCAACACATATCAATTCTGAATTTAATCTCCTTCAAAGTAACCCCCTTTTAAAGCTACAAACTTTGTCTAGCGTTGTTTCTTTCCAGACGTTAAATATTGATCGGTGTAGTTAACTAGAACTTAAACTGAGAGTTAATAGTGTATCCATCCGGATAATATATCCCACCAGACTCATATATATATATATATATATATATATATATATATATATATACAGCGTGCGATGGCTAAATCGTCGCTATTTTATATCTTTTATTTCGCGCATTGTTTGTTTTTGATTTTGTCAACTACACAGAATATTAGCGTAAGTTGGACACCGTCTGTGAGAAAAACAGCACCATGACGCAATTTACTCCACAAGAAATTAAGAAACGGCATACTGTACTACTTGGCATTCGCACTAGAATATGAGCATTTCAAAGTGTTTGGGTGTCAATCTGAGAACAGTACAGTCTCAGGATATTTACTGAGAGTGATAAAAATCAAGCATCCAGTCAACATTATGGTGTTTGGAGTGACCATTAGTGATGGTGATGGCGACGTTATGACTTCCCATTCATCTTCCTACACAGCGTTAGACTCAACATAGAGGCCTACATCAAGTGCTTGAAGGAGGTGGTGCTACTCTGGGTCAAGAGGGTGGCTACTGGAAGAACCTATGTCTGGCAACAGAACTCTGCATCATGCCACACAAGCAGGAGACTGCACCATACCACACAAGCATGGCTGTCAGATAATTTCTGTGACAACATCATCCCTAACATCTGGTCACCTAACTCTCGAGACTTCAACTCCGTTGATTGTTATGTGTAAGGCGTAGTTGAGCGAGAGACCAACAAAACTCGTTGTAACACCGAGGATGAACTGAAGGCAAGGATTATGGCAGCATTCACCAACTTAAACAAGGAGACTATCCAGAAGAGTTGCAGGAAATTCCGAAGTCGTCTGGAGACCGTGGTTGAAGCCAATGGCGATTTTATTGAATATATTTATTCCAGTATTTCAAGATATTTTTATGTAATTTTGGTTAAATACATGTTAAAATAAGATGTCAAGCTTATTTTCATTTGTGTGTAATTTAGACGACAATTTATTCACCGCACTTTGTATATGCATAAACATTTTCGTTTTAGTCGAGTCAGACTTTTGAAACTCTGAGTTTCGCCTTCAAAACACTGTGCAGTCGCCAGCGAAACTCAGAGGAATATGAAATTAACTGGAACATTAATCCCCCCTTTACTCATTCTTCCTACACTCTTTCTGTCGATTACTCTTTCTGTCGATTACTCTTTCTGTCGATTACTCTTTCTGTCGATTACTCTTTCTGTCGATTACTCTTTCTGTCGATTACTCTTTCTCTCAACACTAAACTTGTACAAACACACACACGCACGGATAAGAAAAGTGGAAATCAGAAAGAACTAATAGAATTTTATTTTGACTTTAGAATAATTTCGAAGAATTAATGTAAATGGAAAGAAACCGACAAAGATAGAAGAAAACTGAACACAGTTGTGGCTGCTAAACATTCTTTTACGTCACTTCCAGTATTTCTGAACAATGACTGTGAGTCCAACAATGGGATAACCAAACAATGAAAGGAAACTGACATTAGGAGAAGTAAACAAAGTGAGATGTTAAAAAGTGGAAAATAACATCAGAAACCAATAAGTTTGGAAGTAAACAAGTTAAATGCTAATATTGCTAGTGTTTAATAATGTGTGAGACGAATCATGTTATTCTCTACGAATGTTAGAACGTCACATTATCAGTGTCTTATAATGTAACTGGTTAACTATGGCGGTATGCAATAAGCTTCCTTCATGACTGGACGTGAAGACGTGTGGCAAAGTGTTTAATATATTCGGCTCGTGATCGTAAGGTCTTGAGTTCGATTCTTGAGCAAGATGCTTTATTTTCATGTTGATCCAGTTCACTCAACAGGCAAAAATGAGTTGTACCTGTATTTCAATGGACCAACCTTTCTATATGCGGGCTGTCACGCTCGATCTCCCTGAGAACTACCTTAAGCGTACTAGTGGCTGTGGGGTGCTCAGCCACATGCACGTGAATTTTAGGAGCAGGGTTTCCTGTTGGTCGAGTCAAGTGGTACACCTGTCATCGTGACCGACGAAGTGCCCAACCATGTAATAATCTGAGAAGCTAAAAAAGTTAGCGACTAATAATGGGAGACGATAACAACACCCGTTTCTAATAGGGGGGTGAGACTAATACTATAATCATCTATTAATATGAGGGAATAACAATGTCAGCTTGAGAGGTTAAAGTAATAATATGAGAGGCAAAGTTTCACTGTCCAATAATGAGAGAGAGACTTACAATGTCAGTGTGTTAGGCTGACAGCAATAATGCGAGAGGCCTGCAAGGTCAGTGTAAAATAAATGCGATGCGTTAACAATGTGAGAGAGTAATAACATGAGAGGCTAACACGGTGAGAGTTAACGTTCTTTGTCATGCTATTTAAACTTTTTCAGTTGACTTGGGGTAATTCTAGCGTGCTGAATCCAAATCTGACATCAGTTTTTAGACAGCACGTGTAGTTCTTTTTAGTTATTCACAGCATCAGATTTTGAAACCAACTGATAATATTGAAAAAGTAGTAGGCTATTTTCTTTCGATTTTCATTCATATACTCATGACTGAATCAAGAATAATCGCTGATAAAGGAAAATGTAGGCTACCTGTTAAATCGTCACACTAGATGAACATTCATTTTACTTTGTTATTGCTGTAATTATAGTAAGGTTCTCCTCACAGCAGGCCGTTGATATTAGGTTATAGTAAGCCACTCAGACTCCATTTTCTTGATAACTGCTAGTGCTGTTAAAACAAAGTACATCAAATAAGGGAGCCAGGTTATATGAAAAGTTGTTTAGTAGTAGTAAGTTTAGTTATTTATTAAAGTGATCAATGTTTGAAATTTAGAGATGGAATAAATTGTTTCGTGATAGCCATAGCTTCAGTGCATTCTACAATAATTTCAATGATTGTTTTTTGTGAAATATATTTTGATGTTTAACAGTAACACTTACAGCTGATTAATTTTATATTTTAGTTTACTGACAGGCTTCCTTGAGTGTTGATTTAGGTTATTACTGTATGTATTTATGATGAGCAGAAAAGTTTGTTAATCGCCCGGACAGCTTTTGTTACGTGTGTGGAAAAAAGATCAGAGAAATAAATGCTCACAAGCATTAATTTAGGCGCAAAGTTGGGGACCAAGATAAACTGTGGGCGCCTCATGCTTGTTGCAAAAACTGCTACATAGCACTAACCCAATGGCTGAATGGTAAATGGAAAAGTATGTCATTTTCCAATGATAAGGCGCGAACCAACAAACCACTATCCTCATTGTTATTTCTGCTTAACTAACATCACAGGTTTCTCTAAAAAGAACAAATCCAAGATTGTTTATCCAGATCGCCTTTCAGCTTTGAAAGAAGTTGCTCATGCTGCTGAAAATATTCCAATTCCAGAACCTCCTTCACTTTTGACAAAGATAATGTAAGAGAAGAGAGTGCTGCATCTACTACAATTGAAGGCGTGCCGAGTTCACAGCTGATCACTGTGATGAACCAGGAACTTCAAAAAAAGTTCCTCATTTATGACGTCAACTTGACAGTGGCAGACTAACATCAAACATGCTGACAGACTACTGTTGTTTTTTTTTTAATTGTCGAGAAGAACATGTATAATAAACGTAAAAGGAGATGCCAAAGCTATTTTTGAAAAACATAAAATTAATAATATCCACTTTACACTTTTGTTTTATAACTACTTGTCCACCTAGCTGCTATTGTTCTTATACCAAATAACGGTAATTTACGCTTAACATAACATTCATTTTATTTGCCATGAATTTTCACATTATTGAAATTTCGATAGCAGTATTATAATGATAATGTAAAAACGTGACGTGCTAGAGCAAAAATGATTGCAGATTCGGAATCAACGATCCCAAATTACCCATGAGCAACATTTCGTCTAATCGTAACATTTTGTTGCCTAGTGTAATTAGACGGCATAATAATTTCTGCGTGTCAGAATGTGAAAAGCAACAATCGGAATATGTAATATTATTTCAACTAGCATCAGATTGGCAAAGACTGTCAGAGGTGACCAGCTAAAAATGTCACAGTGTAATACAGTGTCAAAAGCAACAATGTAGATAGTTAACAATATATCGTTCTAACAACATTAGAGGTCGACATTTCGTGATGCTAAACAATGTAAGAATCTATTGATGTCAGAGGCGAACAATGTGAGAAGTTAATAAATTTGGAGAGCAAACATGAAAGAAGTTTAGAATCTTGTACGCTGATAAACTTGGGGGTTAATAATCTTGTAGGCAAACAAATTGGGAAGCTAACGGTATAGAAGTGCTGCAAATGTGAAAGTTTAATGGTTAACAATGCAAGGGGTAACTATTCTGGCTAACAAACCTTATATTTAGTATAATGAGATGTTAACAATGAAAGAAGTTAATAGTTCGCGATAAGTTAGTCCAACTAATACACTGTGTATAATGGTAAAAAGAAGATGACTTTTATTCCTTTCTAGAATGAAACAGTTCCTTTCAAGCTAGCAGAACTCACGCTCACTTGATGAGCACTTGCATGTACTTACCACATTTAATATGCTGGCTGTTAGCAATCAAAGTGACGAACTATCAAAATCAGTGGTAAGCTTAGCGGCATTTCGTCCGTCCTTCTGTTGTGAGCTCAAATTCCACAGGAGTCGACTTTGCCTTTCATCCTTTCGGGACCGATAAAATATGTACCAGTGAATTTGAGGTCGGTGTAATTGAGTTACTCACTCCCAAGAAGTTGCTGATCTTGTGCCCAAATTTGAAACGGATTTGTTGTTAGTAATTACGTTCTAAAAATCTAACGGAGCAATTACAAAGTGTCTTGTGATACGTGGTATAGCTTTTTTGTGTATCGAGTAAGACTTGATCGAGTGTCTTTTTGTGGATTATTTGTTTTTAATGCAAAACATTATCATTGTTATTGTTGTGATAGTTGCAGCTGTTTTTGAGCCGTAGATCAACTTTACCTGTAACCACCCTGTTGTATATGGTGAAGTAGAGTTTTTGTATTCTTTTCTTACTTATGGCGGTTCGGTGTGACTTCAGGCACGTTTGTTTGTTATTTCTAGTAGATAAGCTGATCGGGCGTGTGATAGGGAACAGCGTAGAGGCTAAACATAAACCTTTCATGGCCGAACAAGAAAGTCTTTCTTCGGTGTTTCGAATTGATAGATATATTAGTAAAATCTTCCTAAAATCACTCCTTATTGTCTTAAATAATGGGCACATTGGGGGATTTATATTAGTATCAACATATCTGATAAAATTACAGAATAATATCACGAGTGGAGCAACAGTTATCAAAGGTTGTCTCGATGAAGGTACCCAAGAAGTCCAAACACAACCAATATCACAGCGAATATAACACGATCATTGTCTGAAACAAGAATAACTACAGTTACAACAACAAATTAATAAGGGAGGCTCTATATGATTATTTGATCTGTTAAAAATAATACAGTTCTATATTCAAGAGATGAGGAATTATGTACATTATTTACATTATTGATATTATTTACATTTGACGGATATTATATAATAATATTATATAATATTAACATTTGACGTATATTATATAAATAATGTAAATAATGTAAATACTGTTAGAAATAGTCGTCAAATCTCCCTCGAATCATATTATTTTATAACAAGAATGAATACATTCGAAAAAAAAATTGTATCTTTAAGAAGAGTCTGGAACAAACAAAAACAATAACACAAAGGTTTGTAGTAGTTAAGTACGCATGAACGGATTACTTTATGAACTTATACTCTTGATTAGCTCATTTGAACTCAACGACTTTGATTATTAACACTCCCTCACAGTGAATTCTAGGGTGTTGTAAAAAACAATATCTTAACTTACTTTAACAATCCTGGTGCTTTCAATTTGGCAAGAATATATATATACTTGACAGTTATATCGCAGACGGCATTGTGCCAATATCACTAAAGTATATATCAGTGCCAGATTGGTATTACAGGGATGGCCATTAACGATCAGCTGTTAGAAACGGTACAGTTCCACACCGAAAGATTTACAGCTCTTTATTTATTCCTCTGGTTTTCACGTTCGCTTCTTATTGAAGACTTTAGCTTTTACCCTTGTAGGTGTAAACAGCATTACCATGCAACAATATTCTGAGCTCCACCTATTGTATAAAATGTCTCCCTCGAAAACAATTGTCTGTCTGTCCTGGAAATAAATAAGTATTAAAGTTGGATCTCAAAGTAGAATAAAACATATTCTTTATTAGAGCATTTAGATTAATTTCTAGATGCTTTACTTTCAAATTATTTGGAGATAAATTTTGGTTTCCCGTCCTCGAAAATAAACAAGGTAGATATCAATAAAACATTGAGGAAGAATAATTCGAGTTTACATCGATATAGCTTTGACTGCAAGTAAGAGATTAGGCATGTTATTTTATATTGCAGTTATTACATGGAAACTAGAAGTGTATTGTTGATAACATTAAAAACAAATGGCATATTTTTGACATTACAAAAAAACTCCTGGTATGTTGTTGAAAGTACACAGAAACAAGTGGGTTTTTTTTGTGGTATTGCGCAGTAACTGATAGTATATTTTGATATTATACAACATGCTGACCTGTAGAGATTTATCAAATAGCTTTTGCTGCGTGTAGGATAAACCCAGCGTCATGCTTGTTTCGTTTGGCTTGGAAGTTCAGGCAGTTTTTCTCTGTCTAGTACCTATGACAAAAGAGCTTCTGTGGTGAATGTGATTGAAGGTGCTTAAGACAGACACTTTTCACTTCGGCCAAGCCCTCGTCAACTTTTTCTGGTTCCACTTGGTTTAAAAGTGAGTGAATGTAGCAAGGATGATCCGAGCGAGATGGACTTATTCTAAGTATATGCATGAAGGCCGGAATTTATGGAGGACATCGATGCATTTACCATGCCGCACCTGGGCAGTGGAGGCGCAGTGGCCCAGTAGTTAGGGCAGCGGACTCGCGGTCGGAGGATCGCGGTTTCGATTCCCAGACCGGGCGTTGTGTGTGTTTATTGAGCGAAAACACCTAAAGCTCCACGAGGCTCCGGCACGGGGTGGTGAAGACCCTGTTGCACTCTTTCGCCCCAACTTTCTCTCACACTTTCTTCCTGTTTCTTGGGTAAAGCTGCGATGGTCTAGCGTCCCGTCCAGCTGGGGGGGGGGGGCACATACACTATAAAAACCGGAAAACCACTGTACTCTTAAAACAATGCATAATATGGCCAGTGGTGTACAATATATGTGCGATATGAATCTGTGTTCCCTCTATACCGCATAAGGAACGTATTTATTTGATAACTGATATAAACAACACGAATAAACAAGTATTTACACATTTGTTATCCTTGTCGTTTTCCATGTGATTAATTAATTAATCAGTGTTTAATGATGTAGGCTAATTCAAGTTAATCAGTGAAAGTTGATATTATTTTTTCTGTACACAAAATGATTTTGCTGCATGAAATATGAAGTTTCGAATAACATCGATGAAGAAAATAGAGAATGACCAACCATAATAATAATAATAATAATAATAATAATAATAAGCTCGGTATTGCAGTCAAAACACGTGATAAAAATAAAACTACTGAATAATAATAATAATAATGATAATAATTATAATAATGATAATAATAATAATAATATTAATAATAATAATAATAATAATAATAATACTGATAATAATGATAATGTTTCCCTTTTTTTGTCTGCCCTCAATATACCCTCGTTCCTAACTGTCACAAGCAATGTTTCCTTGCTTTGGACTAGGTATCTCATTAAGCTTTAGGGTTCGATACCCACGCAGTCTTCTACACTTATCAGTCCCCTTCCTCAATTTACTCTCTTCGTGTGGATGATGGGCTCAATGCATCGTTAGGAGCTTTCTTGACTTCCAGTCCATCTCCTTTAACTCCTCCTCTTTTCATTCCAGTGTTCCAGCGCCATATCGAACTGCTGCAAATGCGCGCGAGTTTATTGCCGAAATTATGCTTCTGCCATTCAGCTTTGAAGCTAATATTTTTCTCACTTGCCGCAGGTACTCCTGTTTTGTCTTTTCCTGGATGTCGATGTGTTTGATTCCATCTGCCTGAAGTATTTGCAGATATTTATAGTTGGATTGTGGTTGCTTTGTCTTCATCATTTCAAGAAAAAAAGAACGAAAACAAAGCAAGAGGTACAAAACTGACATCAAGAAGAGGCTACAACGTTAAAACTATATTTCTGTTTATATCAAACAACTTGGTCTACTGCTAGTCAATAGTCTGCTGCCTCCGAGATCGAATTTGCTTTCCGTCCTTTTGGAGTCGATAAAATAAGTTGAGCCGTAGTATGATGACTGATACAAATAGAAGAAGAATAAAATGTAGAAAGATAAAAGTTCGTCATAGATACACCGTAGCGTTAGAATGAGCTGCTGAAAAGAGTATGAGAAAGAGAAGTGGGAAAAAGTTTTAGAGAGGCTAGCATGAGAAGCTCTGCACCTCTGCTTCGATGTATTGCTAAAGCAAATCTATGAACACGGATTCGAATTAGTGACAGTTGCATGTTAAGAACAAAGAACAGAATTGTAAGGTAGCAATAATTGATTCATTCCATCTCCCCCGAAATTACTGGGTTTGTGCCAAAATTTTAAATCAGTATTTTGTTACCCAACGAATTCCTTATTTCACAAAAATCCCGCCGACTAGCTTTGCTTCGACTTCAAAACCAAAGATTCATTCAAGAAGTCATGTCACCAAACGATTTGACTGTTGGATTTGCATGATAATGTTTCAGAGGCATTTAAACGAGCCGCTGTCCCTAACTCCCTCATATATCATTTTGAGTTCAAGATTTCATTCCAAGTCTTCCCTACAGTAAATAGAGAGTGTGTAACCAGGAATTATTGAAATAGCCTAATCACTCCACCTCTGTCTATCGGAGGCTAAGCATTCCCTAAATTCAGAACACTTCTTTGATGGCTACAGATGTCAAAGTATATAAGTTACTCATACAAATTAAGAAATATTAACTGTAATTTAATGATTGAGGTGTATGTGAGCCAACACTCGCTTGGATGACAAAACGAGAGTTATAACGCCTAGTTCTCTAGTAATGTTTGTTTTTAAATTGATAACCGTCACATTAATAAGTCGATTACAAATATATCAGTAATGAAGAAATTTCTACATCATTGGCAAAAATTAACACTTATTACTAATTACAAACAAAGTGTCCTTGTTATAGCCTAAATTTGTGTATGATGTAAAGGCGCATACTTTTCAGGTGGGAAACGTGTTTCTTTCGTTGTGGACTTCATAAAATATGAATTGCCTGCTGTTTCTTGAAGACACGGCCTTCTTTTCTTCGATAGTTATCTTCCGTCTCTTGTTATTGTTGTTGTGCCTGCAAGATATCTAAACAGTTTACTACTACTACTACTACTACTACTACTGCTGCTGCTGCTGCTGCTGCTGCTGCTGCTGCTGCAGTTGAACACTTGAAAAAGCAATAAAAACAGAAACAAAAATAGCAAAAGAAATCCAAACAAAATGCAAAAATAAGCAAACAAAAGAAAACGAAAATAAAAACATTAAAACATATAATATCCTTTCTAATTTTGTTACGAAGCCAGCATCTTTGAGGAGGGTAGAAGTCAAATCGACTACATCGACTCCAGTACTTAAATGGCACTTATTTCAAATACACCAAAAGGATGAAAAGCAAAGTCGACCTTGGCACAATTTGAGTTAAAGCTTTTACTATTGAGAAAGTTAATTAATCACAAAGCGATTTTAAATCTTAAATAACCCCATTAAAAGGTATTCAAATTTTGCAAAGTATAGACAATGGAGCTTAAGGAAACACAAACAGCTATGGATGACACACGCATACTATAACAGATACAACGCAGGGAAAATCTAAGAATTCTTTATGAAATCGATAATGAATAAAGAAAAGAGACAAATGCAGGCGTAACTGTGTAGTAAGAAGTTTGCTTCCCAAGCACCTGGTTTACGTTTCAGTTCTACTGCATAGCACCTGGGACAAGTATCATCTACAATTTCTTCTGGTCGACCGGTGCTTTGTGAGTAAATTTGATGAATGGAAACTGCGTCGAAGGCCGTCGTGTATGAGTGTATTTACCACGATCACCGCTTGACAACCGCTGTTGGTTTGTTTCGTATGGGATGATATAATAAGTACGAGATTGAAAAATAAGCACTAGGGTCGATTTGTTCGTCTCAGCCCGCCACGGTGGGACTCCAACGTGGCTACATTTCATAGCTGAAACAAATAAAATGTAACAGAATTTATAAAAAATGGAAAGACAGCAGAAGATGCCTGCCACAAGAAATATTTTCTAAATCGCAAAGAATCTGGCGTTTGTGAAAAGCAGCGACCATTTCTTGCAAACAAACAGTTCCATTTCCGTTCAAAATATTTTATTAACTAACGACTAGAAGATATTAATGCATGGCTAAAACGCAAAAGAAATGGAAGAATTTTGTGGATGAATATAGACGATGACGTGATCGCCAGAGATGACAAAAACTGAAACAGAATTACAATTATGTTAAAATGTCGATGAACGAGATACAAAAACATTGGCTAAGTGATTTATGTAAAAATTTTCGGAAGCCGCAGGAGTGGCTGTGCAGTAAGTAGCTTGCTGACCAACCACATGGTTCCGGGTTCAATCCCACTGCGTGGCACCTTGGGCAAGTGTCTTCTACTATAGCCTCGGGCCGACCAAAGCCATGTGAGTGGATTTGGTTGACGGAAACTGAAAGAAGCCCATCGTATATATGTATTTATATATATATATATATATATTTATATAAATAAGGATAAG
The DNA here is from genome assembly GCF_046866305.1 of Octopus bimaculoides. Lineage (NCBI taxonomy): Eukaryota > Metazoa > Mollusca > Cephalopoda > Octopoda > Octopodidae > Octopus > Octopus bimaculoides. The sequence continues at coordinate 105,021,722 of NC_142934.1, read as the reverse complement.
ATCGATATTTAAAATATTGATCTTATCAAGTGGTGAGCATGGGAATAAAAACCATCAAAGGTAATAATTATTTAAAATTATAATACAGGGTATCAAGAGATACCACCACGCTGAAAAAATAGCAGTCAAATCCTGACTCTAAAACCACAATAAATGTCCGCATATATATATAATCCAAATATATATATATATATATATATATATATATATATATATATATATATATATATATATATATATATATATATATATATATATATATATATATGTATATGTATGTATATGTGTGTGTGTTTGTGTGTCTGTGTGTTTGTGTGTCTGTGTATGTCCCCCTAGCATTGCTTGACAACCGATGCTGGTGTGTTTATGTCCTCGTCACTTAGCCGTTCGGCAAAAGAGACCGATAGAATAAGTACTAGGCTTTCAAAGAATAAGTCCCGGCGTCGATTTGCTCGACTAAAGGCGGTGCTCCAGCATGGCCGCAGCCAGATGACTGAAACAAATAAAAGAGAGAGAGCGAGAGAGAGAGAGAGAGAAAGTTACGGGTCTTTAATTAACGCCAAATATTTTCGACTGCGCTACAAGACCAAATCCTTTCTATCAGCATCTACGATATAAATATATATATATATATATATATATATATATATATATATAAACAATATATGAGTATATGCATATATATGTACATGTATGTATATACGTTCATCTACATGTACATATAGATACATAACTGGGTACATGACGTGGCAAAAGAACAAGGAAAAAATAGTAAACAAGGTGCAACAAACAAGCAGGCCACATAGAAACATCGCCTTCATCAGCTGCCACCATTAAAACTCCGGCGTTTCGAAGAAATAAGGCAGTACGCATCGTTAAAATGGTTCTTCTCACGAACACAAATTAAATTGTTTTCGTGGAGGGTAGTGGCGGACGGAAAACAAGACAGGAAAACGAAACGGTCAAATAAACAAACAAAAAGGCTGTATAGCCAGACGTGAAGTGTGTATGTCTTGAACCCTGTGAATCACGTACAGGAGGGGCAAAGAAGTACGTGCAAGCTTGGTGATTCCAAGAACGAAAAGAAATAGCAGCCGGACACACGTGACCAAGGCTGTGTGAAGAGAAAGAGTAGCAGAGGGAAAAGGAGGGGAGGAAGTAGAATAAAAGTGAGCAACGAGAGGTAGAGAGAGAGAGAGAGATAGTAATAGTAACGGTGAGAGACGAAGGACGAGTAACAAGAGATAGAGAGAGAGAGAGAAGTAGTGACAGGTAGAGGCGAAGAACAGTAGAGGGAAGAATGAGAGGGGGAGATAGAAATAGAGAGAGTCACGTTAGAAAAATAGTTAAAACGTACTGTATAAAGGTAACGTGTGCGTTCTGTCGTGATACAAACAATATATGAGTATATGCATATATATGTACATGTATGTATATACGTTCATCTACATGTACATATAGATACATAACTGGGTACATGACGTGGCAAAAGAACAAAGACAAAATGGTAAACAAGGTGCAGCAAACAAGCAGGCCACATAGAAACATCCTCTTCATCAGCTGCCACCATTAAAACTCCGGCGTTTCGAAGAATTAAGGCAGTACGCATCGTTAAAATGGTTCTTCCTACGAACACAAATTAAATTGTTTTCGTGGAGGGTAGTGGCGGACGGAAAACAAGACAGGAAAACGAAACGGTGAAATAAACAAACAAAAAGGCTGTATAGCCAGACGTGAAGTGTGTTTGTATGTATGTGTGTATGTGTGTGTGTGTGTGTGTGTGCGTGCATGTGTGTGTGTGTGTGTGTGTGTGTGTGTGTGTGTAAAAAAATTCAACTACTTGCATTTGATTCATTTAGTTTTTAATTGACCCCGAGAGGATAAAAGAACCAACTCCAGTTGAATTGAAACTCAGAGATACGTGACAATACTTTATTTTCATGTCGATTTATCGGTCACATACTTATATCAGCTAATAACACTGATTATACTCGCTGCTAATTTTGTTCCGAACTTTTGGTTTAACTCGAAGAGCAGTTCTTATGAATTGTTTTGAAAATCTCTCACCATTATTGATACTGGACTAGAAACAATATTTAGATATTTCAACAACGAATGAATAATAGATTTAAACGAAACTTAGTTATTTCTGTAACAAACTTATAGCAACAATATATGAACTTATTAAATCAACATTCTTGCACAACATAAGCACACATCTACTGGAGAACTTTATTTACAGTAACGACATTATAGAAGAAGCAGTTAAATCTAAAATGTTAAATTATTACTCAGAAAAATACTATGTTATATAAGCTAAATCTATCAGATTTCAAAACTCTGTAATTGAAACAGAAAAACAACGTCGGTACGATTTGATTAGAAATAAAGATTTTGTAATAGGAAAAATATTAGAAAATATTTCTTTTCTTTCGTATATTTACAAATCTACGAGATGTGTTTACAATTCTCTTCAAGTTGTTAAAATAGAATTGGAAACTTCTTTCCAATATCGTCGTACAATTATTCGCAGGTTTAACTTAGATCGGGGTGTTTAGGACAAGAATCAAGAAGTTTATGAATGGGTTAAATTACATGTGATTACAATAACTATTTTACAAAAACAAAAATAAACCAATTAATATTCAAACCGCTCAGGTATACTACTTAGAGAGAATACCTTATTCACAAATTGAAGTGATTTAAGTAAAACATTTCGGGAGTGTCGTTTCATCGTTTCAGGCAAATGTACTTTCAAATCACAATCTGGTATTGACTGTGCTGCATTTTGAGCTTTGATTACATTATAGTAAATATATTCCAGACTAGAATCACACTTCAAATGAATAACGATGCCTAGTTCTCTTGAAATATTCACAAGATTCTTCACTACCATTGTTACATAACCAGAGACAAGATTTGAATATTTCAACGATGAAAGAACATTTCGAATACTTAGATCGAAATAAAACTCAGAATTACCGCTGTGACATATATAACATTTATAACGTTATAGAAACTTATTGTATCAATACCGTTGTTGAACAATAAACATTCATTTACGAGAGAAGAATCAATAGTTACTGTGGCGAGAATATCGAATAAACAGTTAAAGCTGAAAGGTTAAACTACTGTTAGAAACGGATAGACATTAATATAAATGAAAACTAATTGAAATAGAAAATATATAGCTAAGAGAATAGCATAAGCATAGGCTGATTGTCAAGAATTTGTCATTAAGAATTTCAGAAAATATTTGTCACGTCTACGAGAGGTTAATTCTAAATTAGAAAAGAATATATATGGTGTCAAACCTCAACTATATCTTATCACGAGATGAAGCTACAAACAATGATTATATATATATATATATATATATATATATATATATATATATATATATATATATATATATATATATATATATATATATATATATTTTTCATTTCAAAGTTTCAGCTCAGAGCTGCGGCCATGCTGATGCACCACCGTGTTGCTACACTGTTATTACAGGGACCCTCTTACAATATGTGGCACTTGGTGAAGAATGGAGTTTGATTTAGCAACTCTCATTTGCACCTCCTGCCGCGAGGTAGGTTCATCTGGGACTCTCCATAGGAAGAGGTCCAGCTTTGATTTAAAAACTCCTACATCTACTTTGTGCAGATTCCTCAGGCTCTTTGGGAGAATATTAAAAAGCTGTGGGCCCCTGAATCCCAAGCTGTTGCAGTAACTGGTCCTGAAGCGCGATGGTATTGCTGGGATCTTTGGCACTATGCAGTGCCGTCCCGTTCTGGCATTGGTGTAGCTTTCAATGCCAAAATTTGGCACAATTCCTTCCAGGATCTTCCAGATGTATATTACTGCATACCTCTCCCGCCTTCTCTCCAAGGAGTAGAGTCTTAGCTGTTTCAGCCTTTCCCAGTAGCTGACCAGTTGCAAAGAGACAATCTTCTTTGTGAATCTTCTCTGGATTGCTTCAAGGTCTGCTGTTAATTTCAGACTGGTGGGTGACCACAGCTGTGAGCAGTAATCCAGGCGGCTGAGGACGAATGTCCTCCAGAGGATCATCATGGTTTCCTTATCTCTGGTTCTGAATGTTCTCAGGATCCATCCAGCCAATCGTCTGCACTTTGTTGCCATTCTGGTAATGTGCACTTGGAAAGAGGTATCATCACTCATGTCGATACCCAGGTCTTTCACTGATTTAGGCTCTGGGATTGAAATTCCCTGTGGACCAGTGTACTCTGTAAGTTTCATATTCAGTTTTGGACGTTGGTAGCGCAGGGCTTGGAATTTTTCAGCATTAAACTGCATATTATTGTCCTCAGCCCATCTGTAAACTGAGTCCAATTCTTGCTGCAGGTGTGCAACATCACTGGAGTTCTGTATTTTCTGCGAGACTTTTGTATCGTCTGCGTAGCTCGCAAGAGTGGCTATCCGGGCACTTGAAGGCATATCTGAGAGAGCGACTATAAAAAGCAATGGTCCCAAGACAGTGCCCTGTGGAACACCGCTCATTATTTGTGTTCTCATAGAGGTGGCTCCATTAGCCACTACTGCCTGACTTCTATCTTTCAGAAAGTCATGTAACCACTCTCCAAGTTTTCCAGCTATGCCAAGATCACGCAGTTTGTGGCATATCACACCATGATCCACTTTGTCAAAAGCTTTTGCAAAATCAAGATATATTACGTCCACATTTGAGTTGTTGAGTAACTGCCTCAACACCCAGTCGTAATGTTGTAAGATCTGGGTCAGGCAGCTCCTACCTGGGTATCACTCAGCAATTTATTTTCTTCAAGGAAAGCGATCAGTTTTCCTTTGATTATCCTTTCCATGACTTTGCTGATGTGTGAAGTCAGAGAGATAGGCCTATAGTTTTTGGCATCTGCTCTGCTTCCCCCTTTATGGATTGGGCATATTATTCCCTCCTTCAGCTTGCTTGGCAGTCTTCCGTTTGCGAGAAAGCTCTGGAAGGGGATCTGGAGGGGTTTTGCCAGGGCATGCTTACACGATTTAAGGAGGATTACTGGGAAACCATCAGGGCCAGCAGTTGAGTTTGTGTCCACTTCATGTATAGCTAGTAGTACATCTTCTTCGCTAATGTTGATGTATTCCATCGTAACTGCCTCACTGGTTATAGGGGAGGTAGCAAAGAAGTCCACTGGTTTGTTCACTTGTCTGTGCTCCAATGGAGTGGTGAAGACACTTTTGAATTGCTCATTCAGTACCTCACTGATCCTAGTTGGACTGTCTGTGAGGGAGCCATCCTTTTCGAAGAGGAGTCCAATCTTGCAGCGTACCGAGGCTGTTTCTTTTGCGTAATGAAAGAAGGCCTTTGGGTTTGACTTAATGTTTTTTTATAACCCAGGCTTCTTTGTCTGCTCTCTCCTTCACATAGGATTGTTGCAGCCTTTTTTCGATCTCCATCAGTGTCGTTTTTAGGCGGGACCTTTGGCCATTCTTGGGATGCTGGTTGAGTCGATTTGCAACTTTTGTCCGTCGTCTCATGAGGATCTTCCTCTCCCTTGGAATCTTGTTCCTATCTGTTTTGGCCTTGTGCTCTGGGACATATTTCTGGCTTATGGCTTGCACAATAGACATGAAACATTCTAGTTTCATGTCAATGTCTGGTGTGGAGAGACATTTTGGCCAATCCGCTCTGAGGATCTCTTTCTGAATCGATTTCCAGTCCGCTTTGTGGAAGTTCAGATTGGAGAGATTGTGGGTGCTTCCTTTAGGCTGTATGTCTCTGGTTTCTTTTGGCCCAAACATAGACAGCTCTATTATGTTGTGATCCGAAACTAATGTCGGCGTCACTTTCACATCATGAATGATGTCCGTATTGTTCGTGAAGCAGAGATCTAGAATGTTATTCGCTCTAGTTGGTCTGAGAACAGTTTGCTATAGGGCATTGGTGAGGTTGAGCAGGCATTCCACCTGTGCTTGCTTGCGATAAGTCATTCCTGAGAGTATGAGACCTTCGGGCCATTTGACGTTGGGGAAGTTGAAATCACCCATAAGAAATATGGTCACATGGTGTTCCAGTTTCATGAGGATTTCTTTAATTCTAGCGAGGCAATCTTCAAATTTGCCTATGTGGTTTGGAGCATCCGGTGGGCAATATGCATTGCATATGACTATATTATGTTGTCTTATGTATATAACTAGGGTGTCGCATACCGAATTTGAGTATGACAGTAAGACCTGGGGTGTGAGGTCGTCACGGATGTATACAGCAACTCCACCATGGCTCCTCTCCCTTCTGTCTGTTCGCAGTATGACATATTTTGGTACGTGTACTTCTGCATCCTCTATATCAGGGCTGAGGTGAGTTTCCACGAGTGCTATGCATAGGGCTTGATTGCATGCAGCAAGGTCTCTCAGGAAAGAAATTTTGCTTTTATTATTATTATGCAACAGGCCCCCAATATTTAGTAAAAATATTGGCGTGATGTCTGTGCAGGCGTTAGGGGAGGCCACCCCATGTCTGTTGGCTGTGGTGGTGTTGCGCAGTGGGGGGCAAGGTTCCTCGTCTGTGCTTGGCGTAGCCACGTCAGCTGCTGCATAATCTTTTGCGCCATGCATAAAAAAGACTCTTGCTCAGCTGCTGCGTTGCGTAAGATTTCTGAAGAACGCACGTCCTTGAATTTTCTCCTTGGGGACATCTGTCGTCTTTCCTCAGGGAAGTTTTTATCCTTTAAACCTTTGTAGTTTTGGCGGGGTGTCGGGTGGGCAAACCGGCAGTTTTTGCCGTCTTCCCCATGCCAACATTTGCCTTGCAGGTAAAATTTGCAAGTTTTTGGGTGCCTTCCAAATTTCTTCTTTCCTTTGGTGTCTTGGATGGCATTGGATCCACCTTGCGATTTTCTACTTTTTGTTCTTCCTTTTCTTGTGGGTACTATTTTCCACTGGTTATCTATTGGGGTGAGGGCTCCTTTCCTTTGTAGGACCACTGGCACAGAGGGGCTTCTATTTGCTGCTTCCTTGGCTCCACTATCCTTTTCTGCCTGGTTGTTCATAGGAGTGGGTGATCCATTCTTTTGAGGAGCCACTGGGTCAGAGAGACTTCCGGGTGTTTTTTCCTTTTCCTTTTCACACACACACGTAGGTGTTACGAATTGGCAGGATCTGTAGAGTGAAGGACAATGCATAGCGATACTCACTCTGACCTTCTGAGCTCAAATCCTGCTGGGGCCAACTCTACGAATCAACGATTTGGAGTTAATGAAAAAAAATAAAGAAATAAAAACTCACCAAGGTGAATGATCCACCTCAGATGAAATGCATTGAGGCATCTCTGTTCTCTGAATTCTAATCTAGCCCCGTCATCAAATAGACTTCTCTTTCAGGATTTACTGCTGACGAATGGTAATTAGGAATTCGGAAAAATGATTGCCACCGCACCACTATCACGTTTATACAGACAATCTTTGTTCAGTCTTGGACAATGTAAGACAAAGTTTATCTAAATATTATTAGTGGGGGAATTGCCATATGGTAATACACTTAGCGAATATTAACTGTTCCTTTGTTCAGTTGTTGTTGTTGTTAGTAGTGTCTTTTCTTGCTGTTTGACTCCATATTGGCTTTAATTGGGATCAAAAGACATTGCAGCCTAGATCAGTCTGAGCTCTTTTGCCACAGTATCGCCACAG
>NC_142934.1:104994061-105009061 GCF_046866305.1 Octopus bimaculoides | reverse complement strand
TGAACTTACTACCTCATGAGACCAATGCTCTAACCACTGACCTATGAGCTTTGCGGCCTCGGTCCTATTGCGAAGCACCATCAGTAAATATTTTCTAGCTATAGTTCCGGACCTAAGTATACCTTGTCAGTGAATTTGGTTGATAAGGAATGTAAGGAAGTCCATCAGCTATCTATCTATCTATCTATCTATCTATCTATCTATCTATCTATCTATCTATATGTCTGTCTGTCTGTCTGTCTGTCTGTCTGTCTATCTATCTATCTATCTATCTATCTATCTATCTATCTATCTATCTATCAATCTATATGTCTGTCTGTCTGTCTATCTATCTGTGTGTAGATGTGTGTGTGTATGTATTTGTGTCGTGCTTTCACCACCACCGCTGTTGGTTGGTTTACGTCTAGTAATATAACCGTTCGGCAAAATAAACTGATTGAATAAGTAAATCAACATTCTCTGCGTTTTGTACTCATAGAATGTTTCTTAGTGTGTGGATATTCTGGATGTGATTCATTTGATTAAAAATACCACGTAGACTGCGTAATTCGAATCATTCAATTATTTGTTATTGCGCTAGTGAATAATAATATCATTCTATCGTTCTCTATCTACGATTGTCAGCTTCGTATGTAGTCCATTAGAGAGGAAAATTGAGATAAAGTGGAAATATAAGATAGGGTGTTGATTTGTAACTCTTTATAAGATTATATCAATGTATTTAATTTTATTTCGTGATTAAAAAAAGTTTCAAGAAGCGATTTGTGATTGAAACAATCATATTGTGTAGAAAGTTTATCATTATAGTTAATCTAAAACAAAACAAAAGTAATTTGGCAATTTTTTTGTAAACAAAATTATACTAGATTGTGCAGCACAATATAATCTTCATTAGCTACAGACAGATATTGATCTTTTAGATCGTGAAATAATGATTGATGAAAAACGAGACACATAGTTTATGAATCAGTAACAGATATAAAATTTGTTCAGATAAATTTACTGATCAAGTCCCTAATAATCATAAAATTTTGATTGAAATGTGAAATAGACTTTCGTACAATGTATCCACCCGTTTTATCACAAAAGAATTGTTACAAAACCAGTAGCCAAAATTGAACAAATTCTTCATAAATATGATCTCTGAGTAACAATTGCTTAGAAATCAAGTGTTGTTAAACTGAAATTCTAATCTTTATATTCACTGTATATTTACTTTCAGATATTTTCACACATCTCAGAAATTACACACTTATTGTAGTCTTTCCTATTTAGATTCGTAGCTCAGCTACTTGTGAAAATTTATATGAGAATTTTAAGTGATATTTACTAAAAGACAAAATACATATATTATATATACAAATATGCATACACACATGCATACAAAGAAACGTATATAAACATATATTATGCGTCTATACAAACATTCTTATGTACATACATCCGTATAGAAAACCTGAAAGATACATAATTGGCTCACAGGAGGATGGAAAGCCAATGAAAACCAACTTCTTTGTTGGTAACATGAAAGTATATAGAGAAATATTAAGGGTATGGGGAAGAGGTTTAACCTAGCTACGCCGATTTCAAAGGATATGGAGAAGAGCGACAAGAATAAAACCTTCTCTGTGACTGTAAAGAGAGAATTACATTACATACAACCCAGTGTAGTAACGTTTATATCAGTGGGTAATATATATATATATATATATATATATATATATATATAAAGTCAACAGGTGAGAGCCAGAGATGCTCAATATAGAACACACATAAAATACAACCAGCGCCACCTCTTCCCACTCATCTCTTGACTCACCATTTCTACTTGTATTCAATCCCATGATCAATCATTTACCTCTCTCTCTGTCTCTCTGTGCTCTGCCTCTCTTATCTTCTCTTACCTTTCCTCTGCTTAAACACAACCATCCACCGTGAACCTCTTTCATGTCCCTTCTACTTGCTTTTACTCGCCTTCCACTTCTCCCATTCTATCCTGGAATTTTCTTTAGTACAATAATGTGAAGTGTTATTTGCTGATATTTTAAACTTGACGGAGGTCGATATTACGGTAATGTTTATATGTATACTCTAATGGTTACATATCCGTGAATGTTTGCTTACTGCATCTGCCAAGTATGAACATTATAGCTATTACGTAATTCAAGGCACCCAGAAACAGCTCTCGAGTTTAAAGTAATATTGTTACCGACTAACAACATTTATATCCTACTTAATACGGATGTATTAAAAGAACGCCATAGCATTGAGGTATTCATCTTAAGAGAGAAAGTCGTGTAGACGTTTAGTGCTTAATAGCACAGAATAACATAACAGGTAGTTGCGATACCTGTACTTAAATACTAACTGTTTTTCGATATATCTCTGCAAGCGAAGATTGACACCAAAGGTACTGGTGGTTAGCTGCCGCTGATGAAGTGAAAACATGATGAAATCATGTGACGGAGCAGTTCTGTGATACGTTGTGGAAAAATTTCCTCGGCCACTGATTTTCTGTGCCTTCCAGCACCAAAGATCTACATAAGATGTTTTCTTAAACTGCTGCATTACGGCGTTCTTATAATATATATATATATATATATATATATATATATATATAATGGAGAAATTATACAAAATATATGAATAGATGACGAGTAAAGCACCGGCACAGTTTCGATTACCTGTTGTTATCCGTAGATATATTGCAGGAACTTCGTAGTGGCTGTTGGGGTAACAGTATTAATAAAATAGATGGAGTGAGTAAAATATTTTATTGGGTGCGACACATGTTTCGACTCGTTCTGGGTCTCATCAGGTACATCAAAAAAAAAAAAAATTCTTATTAGAAATTTTCTGATTCGGTTTTACGTACTGCTATATGTCCATCAAATTTGAGAATGAGTAAAGAAACAGGAAAATTGAAACGCCAAAAATTCAAATATGAACGTGAAAATTTTATATTCTAGTTTAGAGAAAAATGATGTAATGAGCCTCCGCTGTTGTAACTGTTAAGAGAAAGAGAAGGACATAGTTGAAAGAAAGAAAATACTAAGACAAAAATTTTTTGGTGTTCGTGCTTAGACGCACATATACATACGCGCTCACACACGCACATCCAAGTATACAGGTATAAACATACACCTAGATACACGAACATACGCACACGTATGGACGAATGCATCCCCCCCATATATATATATATATATATATATATATATATAGGAACTCATATATACAGGTACATACGCGTATATATACATAAATATACGATAAATATACGATAAATATAGATCTCTATCTGTGTGTATACACATACACTCGCATACACATATGTATACACACATATACAATCACATATATTACACACATACATGTGCATATATGCACACACACACACTCATATATATATATATATATATATATATATATATATATATATATATATATATATGTATGTATGTATATATATATATATATATATATATATATATATATATATATATATATATATACATATATGGATCTATATTGCAAGATCATATGTCAAATACAAGTTATTCAAATATGGTTCCTCAAGCTCATGTGTAATAAGGGTTGTGGGCGCGATGTGTATACCAGGTTACGTATGGTCTGGATTGTAATATGCGAATGTGTATTTAGCTGTGTGTAGGCATCTGGGTAATTGTTCAATGAATTTATTTATAATGCTCTCCTTTATGCCACCTTACCGACCTATATATGTGTGTGTGTGTGTGTGTGTGTTTGTGTGTGTGTGTGTGTGTATGCATGTATGTAAATGTATATAGGACATGCTTCTACAAACATTCTACTCACAAATTTCACTCGCAAGGCAATGGCGGGGCCGAAACTATAGTTGAAGTCACTTGCCAGCTTTTCCACGCAGTAGGTCTGAATTCAAGACCTCCTGAGTGCAAAGTGAGCGTTTTAACCGGACAGACATATATATCTAGATCTATTCATAAATACAAAATTCTCCGTGTTTTTCCTAGCTTCCATAGCATTTGATAACTTCAAGTTCAAAACTCTTCTCTAAGCACATCCAGTTCTAGCTCGTTATCACTTTCTACCAAAACACCTGGAGAAACGTACGTAAATTGAAGCATCTCGATTAATATACACAGCATGCCATCCAACACTTAACGATGAGTGCAAGTAACCAAATTCAGTTCCGGGCTACCAATTTTTCGAAGCGTATTATATTATAGTATTGTTGATATTCAAAATTTCACAGAAAGCTAGTACGTTCGAGGTGGGTCTAAGATTATATCAACCCCATCCGACGCCGAAATGAGGGAAAGCAAGGTCGATCTCGGCAGAATTTGAACTCAGAACGTAAATACGGACAAAACACCGCTAAGCATTTTACCCGTCGTGCTAACGATTATGCCACCTCGCCCACCTATATATCATAATATTATTGATTTCAAATTTTTGGCACATGGCCAGTAGTTTTCAGAAAGGAGTAAGTCGATTACATCAACCCTATTAATCAACTGGTATTTATTTATCGACACAAAAGTTAAAAGGTAAGGTCAACCACGACGGAATTTGAACTCAGGACGTGAAGACGGAAGTGCCGCCAAGGATCTTGCTCGGCGTCCTAACCGTTCTGCCATCTTATTGCAATTTCGCTAAAGGCAGCGAGCTGGTAGAATCGTTACCGTGTCGATGAAAATGCTTAACATCGTTTTTTTTTTTATCCGGCTCTTTACGTTCTGAGTTCAAATACCTACGACTTTACTTTCAATCCTTTTTGAGTCGATGAAATGTAGTACCAGTTGCACCTCAGGGTCCACGAAATTCTGAAGCCCTCTATACCAAAGAATTATTACAATATAGCTAATGATATACAAATTCTTATCACCAGAAAAAAAAGACACATTGGTATTAATGAAAAGCGTTATTTTATTTAGTAGACAAATTTAGATTAAATAAAAAAATATATACACAGATTGGATATTAGAGTTTCAGAGTAATTGTAGTCTAAGAAGTTCTTCAGATGTTAGTACCCGGGGGCAAATATATACAGAATAATATTTAAATTATTTATCTGTGTTATTCATGAAAGAATCGCCCCCTGAAGGGATCGGTAAGACATTGGGGCGGGGATAGTACAGAAGAGAAGTTCTTTTCATATGATGATAATATTCTTCGGAATCAATGATAGTTTATTACACTTTTAGATGGCCATCAGAATAGAATATAAGCGTATATGTGTGTGTGCGTGTGTATGTGTGTGTGTGTGTGTGTGTGTGCCTGTGTACATATGTATACACATGCATATATATCTTTATCTGTATGTATACACACGTGAACACACACACATATATGTCTATAGCAATCTACCTTATCTATCCACAGAAATGCGTGCTCAGCAATATTTCTCAATCTGTCACTTTCCTGTGCCCTCTCTCTTTACCTCTCGCTGCTTCTTTCTGCTTGTGTGTGTGTGTCTCTCTCTCCACTTCTCTCTCCTTCTCTCTCTCCTTCTCTCTCTCCTTCTCTTTCTCCCGATATATATATATATATATTGTATAGATGCATACGTATATATGTATGTATGCATGTATGTATACCTGTGTATATATGTGTGTCTCCATGTGTATATATGAATTCCATATATAGAGTATGTGTAAAGTTGGCATTCAAGTCACTGATGTCATGCTGATGAAAATATTATAAGCTGTTTTCTTTGATGTCAACCCTTGGGAAAAAAACACCCAAATGTCTATTAATGAAACTAGGTGGGTCCCTGTGCCAGGAGAGGTAGATTAAGAGAAAGATAGAAAAAGAGAGATTTATTGTACGAGATGGAAAGGGAACACAAGCCTACAATTTTAAAATAACAACAGGGGAAATATAACTAACGCAGGATTCAATCAACTTCTGCCAATGAAAAAAAAAACACAAAAAAAGAAACAAAAAAAGACGTTTTCCTTAATAAATACTTCTGGCCACCAACGGAGTTGCAGAGATTTATGTTATGAAGTTGGACATTCTCTGGGAAAAGGCTATACGTAAGAAAATGCATCATGCCATGCGCTATGTGATCGGTTAGAGTTTTGTCGCTTTGTCTAAGCATTTTTATCTTATTTCGTCTAATTCAGTACCTTTGTTTATGTGTTTATGGTCTGAATTTCAATGAAATCATTAAGCATCCACGCACACACACACACACGCACGCAAACTCATATATGCATAATATACATATATATATATATATAAAGTTATGCATGTATACATGTTTGTAAATGTTTATATACGTAGTTATATTGTGTGAGTGGGTGCGCGTGTGTGGGTGTGTGTATAATCCAAATATTAAGACAAGTGTATATATATATAAATTTAAAAATTGAGTCAAACGCAGGTGTTATTCAAATCTTAATACTTCCGACATATGTTTCGAAGAAAGCATTGATATTATTCCGGAGGGAGGAAAATGCTGTAAAACAATGCAATCATCTCGTCAGGAAAAAAAAAAGAAACTAAGTATATCAAATAAACCATTTTAACCGAATGTAATTACCGCCTATATGATGAAGGGGAACTCTGGCAAGTTATTTTTTAAAAAAACCGTTAATAGATTTAATGTCAAAAGTAATTTAGAGAAAGAGAAAGAGGAGAAAGAAAGAAATTAACAGAAAATTAAGAGTAGAGAAATATAGTGTGATGGATGGGAATAAAGCTTAAAAGCGTGGAAATAGATATATGTAGTGGTTTATATCGTGGCTATTGTCTACTCTGCCTTGAAAATGTTTCTAACCGAAAAATCACAAAGGGTTAAAAAATAGGTTGGTCAAATTTTCCCGAAACAGGCTTAAACATTATTTTTGATGATGATATAACTAACGCCAACATTTTGGATGTTTAGGCTTAACTTATATAATGATTCATATTTCCCATACCATAAACCCTCAACTAATTAAAAATATATTAGCTCTTTCAGTAATCATTCAAAGGCTATTACAAGGAATTTAGTGAGAAATATTTCACTTAGACTTTCTAGATTATCTGCTAATGTTGATATCTTCAACGATAAAGTCGAATTTTATAACTCTGCCTTACTTAAAGCAGAGTATAAAAAAAAATCTATATTAACCGCATTAACATTAATACTACCTCTATTAATCAGGACATGAAAACACGCCATAACGGTAATAACAATATAAATTTTACTTCGAATAGCAACACCAAATCGAAAAATGTAATTTTGTGGCGTAAGGGAGATAACCGTTCTTTACATTCCCTTATACATAATAAAAATAGGTGTAAGCCTTTTAAAGATAATTACCCTAATAACAAGGCATGTCCTAGTAAAACTCTTTGGTTGATAATTCCATATGGTAAGCAGATCAAATCCAACCTCCCTTTCCAGGTTCATGAAGCTATAGATAAGAATTTCCCCCAAAATTAAAGATACCATTCTATTATCAATTCACACTGTATTTGGATAGGATTTTCAAACACCAAAAACCTTTTACAAATCATCTCTTCGCATAACAATAAGTTGTTAAATACAAATCCACTTAATGAAAATAATAACATTAATATTCTTAACGCTAACCATTCTTTGAACAATAATAACAACAGTATTAATATTTCTGATATAAATTCAAATTGTATTCGTTTCCTTGGCAGTTATTCTAGGGCTAGAAATTCTGTTTATCAAGGTAAAATAACATCCGGTTCTAATGTCTTTTTTAGATAGGTGGTTCATCGTCTGAGTTGTCGAAAAGAATATCTAACCATTACTCTACGTTTAGATATATCCGTGTGTGTGTGTGTGTGCGTGTTGTGTATGTATGTATGTATGTATGTATGTATATATGCACATACGTACTGACCCAATAGTACCTCTACGTTTCGCATGTATATTCGTGAGTATTTGGAGGGAGTAATGAATGGCAGATAGAAACTTTTGTTAGATCTTGGAAAATTTAGCACCTGATTTTCAAATATCCTGAAAAATAGTAGATAATTTATTGTCATTGCTCTTCATGGATATTTATAAAACATCATATATACTTCATTTATACTTCTAAAATATTCCGTTTCAATATTCTATCTACAGTACTGTTAATTTCTATAAAGTCTGATTACATTTAAGATTTTATGTAATTTATTGTAAATTCGTAATGCATAACACCTAAATATTTCAAATTTTAGGCATATATAAAGGTGAATCAATGAAAGAAGAAAATGTTTTGCATCTTCAATGGCATACTAAGTTGTGTGCTAAATATTAAGATGTAACTGTTCAATGAAATATTTTAGTAACGTACATACAACTATGACAGGTCCTGTACAATATTTCAGACACTTGATATTTTTGGTCAACATTATATGAAGCTTGTCCGCGGTGGAGATTCCATTTGAAATATGATGGAGAATGTTACTCCGGAAGAGGATGCACTCATGCATTCTCTAAGCATCATGAGGAACCAATTTCCATTTTTTTAAAATCAGTTCTTGTCCTCTAACCTATCCACATAGCAATTAACATACTTGCCAGGATAGCATGACAAGAGGTATCTTCGCATTTGCTCTTCTAATATCAAGTACCTGAAGAGTAAAATATCCCATATCTCGAAGTTACACATCCATTTCCAACTAAGCATTGATCCTTTTTGAAAATGCTATTTTTAGAACATTTTCGGGTCTCAAGTAACGTTGGAGAACTTGACCACTATTCATACATATGTTCAACTTCATGCACATATTTCTTGTCTAATAGTCAGTGTTTGTGTACATAATATGTGTGTGTATTTGTGAATGTGTGAGGGGGAGTATGTAGGAGAGACAGATTGAGAAAGAGAGAAAGAAGACCAATTGACTGATTGGTGGCATGTGACAGATAAAGACTATAATGTACATCATTGATTGCTAATTTGTCTTATCGCGATTTATTTGTCATAAAGTGTCGTAACATACATAACACCGATTTATAAACAGAAAAATATAAAGAATAGATGCAGACACAGACTAAAATATATACAGTATTTGCAGGCGTATTAGACGCAATCCTGTATAAGATGCACCCCTATTTTACAAGTATTATTGTGTGGAGAGATTAAATTTAGTATGCTTCATGACTCACTTATTGAAAGGTATTTTAAGAACGGAAGATATACGCTCGAGAGCTTGTAAATAGAATATTGTGGCAGTATACTGAAATCATAAAATTATTGCTAAAACATATATCACGGGGTTACCGTATTTCCCCTTTATTTTCGTTCAGATAACTGTATAGTTAGTTATATTCTGGTCAAGAGAATCGCCGAACAGGTTGTATATGGTTTTCATATCATCCACTCATTGCAAATATCTCATAGGTAAATGAAAATCTAATATTTTTTCATCCTTTTTGATGAGGTTTTCATTTAGATAATGACAAATATTTCTTATGTGACACAATTATGAAGTAATGTAATAATATGCGTATGAAGTGGGCGTTATGTATACAGAGGAAGGTGTTATAATGAGATGATACGACCTCTCTACAAAGCTGCCGATGACTCTAAGAAACTTTTAATATGTTTGCGCCATTAATCTGTGTTAATTCGGTTTCTTCTTACTGTCTTATTGTTGATTGTACATTTTATCACAAGGCAATGAAACCTGGATGAGGAGTAAGTAGATTACATCGATCACAGATTTCAACTGGTATTTATTTTATCGATCCCGTAAGGAATCTGTACTCAGAACGTGAAAACGGACAAAATGCTGCTAAGTCTCTGGATCTTGGCTTCATATCCGTAACACTGCCACATTAGACTGGTAAATTTTTCAGATACATTTAAAAATAAACGAAGAGCGTCTTATACGATAGTAATGTGTGTATGAATATGTATGAACGCTTGCGAGTGTGTACGTGTGTATATGGGTGCCCACTCCTGTCTATCGAATTGTATACTTTTAGTATTGATCAACACGTGGCTGTATTACAACTACTTACACATTTTGCCGCGTAAGGACATCTAACTGAGAATCACACCATCAGGAAGCGAACTTCTGAACCAGCCAACCATGCCTCTGAACAAGAATCTGTATTTTTACATATGTGGGTGTCTGTGTGTCTGTGTGTATAGGGATTAAGTGTATGTTTGTTTATGCGTCCGAAATTGTTTGAAAGTGCTTGTTCATTAGACATATGCTCACATACACGAAATATGTTAATGTTTTGATAACGACTTTGAAGTAGCGATCAAGGAAAGCAAACTAACGCATTATCTTCAGCGCCATATTTATTTATATTTATATTTGTGTATTTATACATTATTAATATTTTACAACGTTCTATTTTGTGTCTCCTTAGACTCATTCCTACTTCAATGATGAAAAAATAATTTTTACTGGGTTTAGAAGTTGATAATGACTTCTAATTGCTATTCAGATGAGTTGTTCCCTTCTTCCGCCATTACAGATTTACAAAGTATTTTGGCGGTCGATTTAACGGTTAATTTCTCATCAGTTAAGACAGTGCACGGGAAACGGGACAACATTGTGTATATAACGACATATACATATATACATGCATATGTTCATACATACATACATACATACATACATACATACATAAATACATACATACATACATATATAAAAGTCACATATATATCAATGTGTTTACATAAATATGTAGATATGTGTTTGTATATGTGTATGTGTTTGTGTGTGAGTGAGTTTGTGTTTGTATCTGTACATTTGTGCATAAATCTAAATAAATGTCCGTATATACATATACATACGTATATTCACACACATACACACACACACACACACACACACACATACACACATACATATATATATATACTGATATATATATTTATATATATATAAACATATGTATTCACACACACAGAGATACAAACACACACTAAAGAGGCACACGCGCACAAAGGACACACAGATAATTATATATGCACTTGAGTGGGGGGGAGTGTATATATGGTATATATATTTATATATATATATATATATATATATATATATATATATATATATATATATATATGTGTGTGTGTGTGTGTGTGTGTGTGTGTATGGGGAACAGATATGGATATGTGATGGGACAGAGCGAGCATTTATCTTTTTTATGATACGCTCAAAATTTCAGATGAGTTTCTTGAAGTTTGTTTAGAAAATAAATTCCAAATGTCATGAATAATGCTTCTAAATTGTCATGTCTTACCCATATATCTATCTATCTATCTATCTATCTATCTATCTATCTATCTATCTATCTATCTATCTATCTATCTATCTCTCTCTCTCTCTCTCTCTCTCTATCTCTCTATCTGTCTATCTGTCTATCTGCCTGTCCGTCTGTCTGTCTCCCTGCCTGCTGCCTGTCTGTCTCTTTCTCTGTCTACTAACATATCTATCTGACGTCTGACCGTCTGCCTTTCTATCTCTCTCTCTCTCTCTCTCTCTCTCTCTCTCTCTCTCTATCTATCTATCTATCTATTTATCTATCTATCTATCTACCTATCTATCTATCTATCTATTTATCTATCTATCTATCTACCTATCTATCTATCTATCTATCCGTTCCTCCTTTGTGGGGTTAATATTCTTTACATTCATTATTTCATTCATCTTTGTTGTTCTTTCAAATTCTTTTGGTTGCCTTTGGTTGTTTTTCTTTCTTTTTACCAACTTCCCGTTTTCTTCTTTCTTTCCTCCACCTTCTCCACCTCCCTCTCCTTCTCCACTCCACCTCCCTTCATCCTCCTCCCTACCACCTCCTCCCTACCACCTCCTCCCTACTACTACCTTCTCTTCCTCTTTCTCTCCACCTCCTTCTTCCCTCCACCTCCTCCTTCCCTCCTCCTCTTGCAACTATGAGTATACTTCAACTTTTTTCATCCTTCTGTCTTTCTTTTTTTATAGGCTGACTTAGTTCGATGTGCTAACTTATTTACAGAGTGAGAAGAGGGATTATATGATAAAGTGAAATACGATTGAACTGTTGAATTGAAAAGAAGTTCCCTGGAAAATACATTGATACAGGATCCTGTAAGCAGCTTGTCACCAAATGCATCCATCTTTCACCTTAACATCTCTAAAAATAGACTAATGCTGTGATCTCACCTTCAGTTTATACGTCCGAGGTCCCATTGTGAGCTCATATATGTGCAGATACATTCGCTCTTCTGATTTATTTAAAACTACATGCATTTTCAGTACAAATAAAGTTAATCAACATGAAGTTTATGAAAATAAAATAAATTTTGTATAAGGAAATGTATCCGATAGATGTTTAAAGTCAATTTGACGACCCAAAGTGGAAGATTGAGCATGCTTTGGAAAATGTACAATTCGCGAGATTATATGAAGTTGTTTACATGCCTCTGAGTACGTCTTGATAGTATTGAGTGCGACAAAAGAACTAAAAGACGCCATTCAATTACTAGTTGCTACAAATAGCAATTTTGTATTTAGCTTGGTATTTTAAGCCTCAACATTACTTCAAATAGTAAATGTAATTTTATAATCATAGCTGAATAATTCATTTGATGTTTGTTGCTTCTTACACAGCAAACACTATTTAGATATACTCAATGTCATGACTGCTAACTGTTTAGCAGGCATGATTGACACTTTAAAAGAAATGAACACAAAAATAATCAAACATGTACAAAAACTAAAGTGCACCTTATATATTCTCTATACAGATGATAGCTTCACATTTGTAACTTATTTGATGGTAGCAATTAACCGTGTTCTGTTTGAGTCAATAACACCAAAATCTAAATGTATACATATACCAACAGACCCACAGACACGAATGTTACAAATATGAGTTTCTCATTAGTATACTCAGTCAATAATTAGTGAATGATGCAACATATTGTGTATATCCCGTTGTTCTCTGCGTCCTGTTATATTGATTCTAAGCAAGAGATAAAAATATAAACTTTTAAAATTCTAAGATGTGTAGGAAAGTATAGTAAACGAGATCAGTCTTCAAAATGCAAAACGTTAAAGAACAAATTTTCTTTTTGAACAGAAATTCATAGAGTTTGTGGAGCTATGCCTTGGTAGCTGTTGGTCACCAAATATATATATTCGTCAAAATCTGCAACTGTCTAAATAAGATACACAACTATTAGGAAAATCAGAGTTCTGTCACCCAAATTCTAAAATTAGGAAGAATTTAGGAGAACGCTTTACTCTTAGCCAGTAGACAAATAGCTGATTAGATTTGATATGTAACTAAAGAAAGAGGATTATTTGTAGTCGAATATACGGAGGGAAAATCACAGAAAATGGGAACAATTTTTAGTAAGGCACACATAAAAAATCAGATAATTTGTAATCTGGTATACGTGTTAAAAAGCGGATAACTGATTGCGCAGGTGTGCCTAAGTGGTAAGAAACTTGCTTCCCAACCACGGTGTTCTGCGTTAATACCCACAGTGTGGCACCTTGGGCAGGCGTCTTCCACTATAGCCTCGGACAGACCAAGGCCTAATGTGTGGATTTGGTAGATGGAAACTGGCTATGCATAGACAAAATTCACACTCTTGGTGAATCTAAAAATATTCAAACCAGTTAAAGGTTTAGATTTTAGAAATACATTTGAAAATTCAAATCTGACGAAAGGCAACAGTGTAAAGATGGCTTTACAAGAGAAGAGTGGTATGGCAGAGAAATCATATGATACACTGGGTTAGAATTTTGGGTAACAATTGAAACATGTCACACATGTTCTGTAATCTGAGTCCTCGAAGTAATTAAACTTAACTGCTTCACATTGCAGAAAAAAATTAACACATTTCAAGAACAAAGACGCCCGTGATAAAATGTATAAAAATGTTGCAAGTGTATCTGGTGTGAGGTTTAACAAGTTTGAATACACTACGAAAATGTGTTCAGAAACATGATTTAAAATGGGTCTGATAAGCAAAGGTATTTTTTTATTATTATCACAAAATAATAGCGGATTTTCCCACCTTCTTAAACCTGATTTACACTATGGTACATCACAGAGTTTGGCTATACAAATAAACATTATTACGAGGTTAAAGGTTTTCACCGTGTGTTGAGACTACAATGTACGTTCGAATATCAAATACAGTGACACTTACACTAGTACTTGAACTAAACATACATAATAGCATGAAATTGACGAAGATAAAATATCATTTATAACAACTGAATTAGACATCTGATATATTTTGTCACGGCTGATGGCGTCTCTCTGTGTCAGCGATCTCTTATTCATAATGTATTCCCTAGTCCAGAATGAATTACCCAAAACAACATATCTGTCTGTCTGTCTTTCTCTGTCTCTCCCTCACTCTCTCCCTCCATCCCTTCCTACCTCCCTCTCTCTATATGTATATATGTATGTATATATATATATATATATATATATATATATATATATATATATATATATATATATATATATATATATATATATATATATATATATACATATATATATATATATATATATATATATATATATATATATATAATGTATATATGTACATACGTAGCGAGATATACACATATGTATTTATATACATACACACTCACAAACAAGCACACACACACACACACACACACACGCACTTACATATTAACTATACGTAATATATACATAGACACGCAAACACATATACACACATAAATATAATCACTATGTATGCACACAGGCACGTGCTTATACGCATGCGCACATACAAGTGTATTTACATGCTCAGTTTTACGCACACATACTCATAAGTATTTATGTACATACCCGCCTGCACAAACGCGCATATAAATCTGCATATTAATGTGTGCGTATTTGCACGTGTTTACATACATATATATATATATATATATAAATATACATGCGTGAGTGTGTGTGTGTGAATATATATGCATAGACACACATACATCCAGCTATCGTATAGGACGCTTCCCAAGTACCTTTGTGAGTCAGTGTACGAAAGTTCAGGAATTTACCTTAAAGTC
>NC_142934.1:104981561-104991561 GCF_046866305.1 Octopus bimaculoides | reverse complement strand
TAGCGCTGGATCGAGCTGTAAGCTCTTCTTTACTCTATAAACAGTCAGTCGGGGTTCGAGCTATCGCTTCCTAGTGAGGTCATACCAGCCTGAAACTGACAAAAAAAAAAAAAAAAAATTCATGTCTAAATCTTATTTTGAAGAATTCTTCCATTTTTTTTTTTTTTTTATCAGGCAATTATTACCCTGGAGATATTTTTAAATTAAGAAAACGATCAACGAGTCCAAATCGATTTTCCATTAATTTCCTCTGATGCTTTCGTTGATTCATTCTATGACCAATACAAACCATCGTTTTACAAGCAAAGTGATATCCTGCGATTATTACTATCTCATTTACTGAAGTTAGCTGAATATCCATTTCGCGAATGTCGTTTGCAGAAGGAAGACGTGTTGCAGCACTAAAGGAAAATTAAAGGATCATGTCAGAGCTGTAAACACCTGGATTTGTCAAAAGTTTACAGCTCAGTTAGTTGTGATATGCCTAAGAATTAATCGAACAGAATATGATATGTTCAGCAGGTATGTCTACTATAACGAATTCTATTTACCTCTATATATGCAGACACAATGCAAGGGGCCTCCTGATGGATGATAGCACGGATAGTTGACCTCATTTCAACAGCGTAGATAAGTTACTATGAAACAGTCATAAATTAGACGAGCTCATTAGTGATTAGCCTTATTTGAAAATGTGATTTTCACAGGTCGTCATTATTTAAGCATTTTTTCTTGCTCAGTTTAGAGTAAATAAAGCAAATATGAATATAAATATTCACTTTTATCGAAGGAATAGAAGTACATTCTTATATTTATTTCACTGACACCGAGAATTTAAAACGCTTAAAGTCCTTTCACTTATTCTTATGTATAATGTGTCGTGCATCATGAACAGGGATACAGGGATTAATCTTCTCTCTTCGCTCCTTTGCGCCACATGGGCTCAACTCTCCACCCCTCCTCATCTCCTCCTCCTCTCTTCTCATCTCCTCCTCCTCTCTTCTCATCTCCTCCTCCTCTCTTCTCATCTCCTCCTCCTCTCTCCTCATCTCCTCCTCCTCTCTCCTCTCTTCTGCTCACACCTACTTCCTCCCACCCACCTCTCCTCTCTTGCTCTGACACCTACTTCCCCTTTTCACTCCTACCCACCTTCTCCCTTTCACCCTCTCCCTTCAAAGTCGCCCCTCCCTCGTTACCCATCTCTACACATTCCAACCCCACCATCCCTATACATACCATCCCAACCGCACCTGATTCTGAAGCTTCATTCAGAAAACATTCGCAGTTCTCTTCATTATATTTTCTCCTTATTTGCACTGATTATAGATATACATAACTATATATATGTTCATTACTTCAACATTTTCTAATTATTTGCATTGGTTCCTAATAAACTTTTGTTTATCCCGTTGTTACCTACGCTCGACGTATATGGCGTCCCTGCATACCATTTCCCGTGGTTAACACAGGTAGCGGATACTAATGGTATATACGTATATGTTATCCCTTAATCGGCTACTACAACCGCTAACTCTGTTTATATTTATATATATCAATATGTATATACATCTTGCTCTGTTAAAATATTTGAAAAAATTACATTAATGTGTACTACTACTTAAAATTTTATTTATAAATTTGTGCGGCTCTAGATGGCACTACATTTAAATTGATGTAATGATATATATATATATATATATGTATATATATATATATATATATATATATATATATACATACATATATATATATATATATATACCGGAGTAAGAACATGAAATGTGCAACAAGGTGGAAAAAAGAGTACTCAAATACCAGAGGTAGAGTAATATGCTTTATTTAAAAGCAGCAGAAATATAACAAAAAAACCGTTACTCTGAGTTTCACGTTCCCGTTCATCGGACAGTTTTGTTAGAAATGGAGGTAGGATAACGATGCAATCGAAAGAAATGTAAAATTTAAAATTTAAAACACATGGATTCGTCTGGTCTGTGAATTACACATCATTGACCGTTAATTGAAACGACCAATCCATGGCCCTTATTTGAAACAACCAATCAGACGAATCCATGTGTTTTAAATTTTAAATTTTACATTTCTTTCGATTGCATCGTTATCCTTCCTCCATTTCTAACAAAACTGTCCGATGAACGGGAACGTGAAACTCAGAGTAACGGTTTTTTTGTTATATTTCTGCTGCTTTTAAATAAAGTATATATATATATATATATATATATATATATATATATATATATATATTGTTTCAGTCATTTGACTGTGGCCATGCTGGAGTACCGTCTTTAGTCGAAGAAATCGACCCCATAACTCATTTTTGCAAGTATAGTAATTATTCAATCGGTCTCCTTTACCGAGCCATTAAGTTGCGGAGAGGTAACCATACAAACTTCGGTTGGCAAGCGACAGTGGAGGGACAAGCACAGACACGCACACACAGATACAGACACAGACATACACATACACACATATGTATATACGACGGGCTCCTTTCAGTTTCCGTCTACCAAATGCACTGACAAGGCTTTGATCGACCCAATGCTATAGCAGAAGACACTAACCCAAGGTACCAAGCATGGGAGTAAACCCGGAACCATGTGGTTGGGAAGCAAGATTCTCACCACATAAGCACGCCTCCACGCGTGTGTGTGTGTAAATATATATATCCATGTATATACACACATATATATCATGTTGCTATTTGAGGTGACGTCTATTGTTTAGAACATATCAAATAGGTAAATATAAATTGTACATACAATTAGCAAAAAACACAGATAAACCGATTACACTAGCTGACAACTTCTACGTCAATGACAACAACATTTGCTAAAAACAACAAGTCGAAGAAAGGCACCTGTCTATCTATACATCTATCTAACTGCTTCGCGTATATATATATATATATATATATATATATATATATATATGTGTGTGTGTGTGTGTATATATATATATATATATATATATATATATATATATATATATATATATATATATATATATATATATATATATATATATATATATATATATATATATATATATATATATATACATATACATATATATGGGTGTGTGTGTGTGTATGTATGTATATATATTCTTACATAGAACAATATTAAAATGGTTGGCCGACTTTCAAAAACAGAAAAAGGAAAATATCATTGATAACAATTATATACTGATCATATATGGCAGGTTGACAACTGATATCCCTTGATACTCTGAAATAATTTATACTTACATACATCCATTCAACCACACATACATACATGTGTGTATATATACACACATATAAATGGATATGTGTATTTAACTTATATATATAAACTTACATCTATCATCTATCTATCCATGTACCCTTAGCATTGTATCTCCGTGTATATGTATGAATATGCGTGTGGTTATATGTGTGTGTGTGTGTGTGTGTGTGTGTGTGTGTGTGTTAATATGTGTGTCACTGTGTGTGAGTGTATGTATATACATACTCACATACCCACACAGACGCGCACACATATGTATATATATACATACTCACATACCCACACAGACGCGCACACATATGTATATATATACATACACACCTATATGGACATAGATAAATGCGTACATATATATGTATATGTGTTTATATATATGTATGCATATGTGTGTAAACTATATATGCTCGTTTTATAAAATACCTTATCATTTACATATTTACAGATATATTATTAAATAGATACAAATTACGTATATGTCAAATTTGTAAAATGTTATCTCAATTTAGAACATTCATTTCATAGCGTTACATGTTTATTAGCTTTTTAAATGAACATACATACATCCATAGATACACACAAATAATAAATAAAAATAGATTAAATATAGAGCTGCGCGTGTCTGTGTATGTGTAGGCGTTCTTGATTTTGATGCTAGTTTTAAAATTTTGAAATTTCAAAAAATAACGAACAAATTCTTAGAAAAACAAATTGGAAAGAAACGGTTCGGATCATTCCCGATGGGCGATGCTTCTGTTGACAAGCTGTCACGCATGTGTCGTTGATGATTGGACATCTTGGTTTCCAGAGAACAGAAGATTCAATTCGAGTATTTTTCGAGTCTTTTTCATAATTTTTAAAGACGTTAGAAGATAAATAGCAGTCTCTATGATATTTGTTTACCTACCTACACACACACATACACACGCACACACATTATATATACATATATGTATATATAGATATATATATATATATATATATATATATATATATATATATATATATATATGTGTGTGTGTGTGTATATGTGTGTGTGTGTGTGTGTGTGTGTGTGTGTGTGTGTGTGTGTGCACATATATACATGAAGAAAATAGAAAATGGAGAAATATTGATGAACAACAATTTACTTACGTCAATTATTATTCATTAATTCAATACATCGCATCTAACAGCTGTTTCGGCTTCCAATGTTGTATGGTTCTGCCATTGATATGCTCAAAATATTTATCATATTTGGTAATAGAACTGATCTGAAACATGGAGTTCCATGAGAGTTAAGAATAAAGAAGGAAGTGCATGCAGAAAAAAAAGGGGGAAACTTGAATATGGTTGTAGTTATACCATTTTTCCTTCGTTTTTTTCTCTCTTTCTCTCTCTCTCTTTCTCTCTCTCTCTTTCTCTATCTCTCTTTCTCTCTCTCTTTCTCTGTCTCTCTTTCTCTGTCTCTCTCTTTCTCACCCTCTCTTTCTCTCTTTCTCTCTTTCTCTTTCTCTCTCTGTCTTTCTCTTTGTCTTTCTCTCTCTATCCCTCTCTCTTTCTCTCTCTCTTTCTCTCTCTCTCTCTCTGTATATATATATATATATATATATATATATATATATATATATATATATATATATATATATATATATGTGTGTGTGTGTATGTGTGTGTGTGTGTGTGTGTGTGTGTGTGTGTGTGTGTGAGTGTGGGGATGGGGTGCATGTGTCTGTGTGCATGTATAAGATGGCTTACTTATAATATTCTGTCTTAATACCTCTCGTAGGTTTGGAAATAAGTATGTTATTTGCTGCTCTATTTCGTGTTCGGAGAATACCTGCCCCTTTCATAAAACACTGTTTGGACTACAACCTCGATTCGAACCGAGTTTAGTTTCGAATGAAACGACACAAATTAGTCATAGGACCACTGTTTCAATCCTCAACGTCAATGAAGGACCTTCTGGCCACAGCGTCTCATTTGGTTTTTCAAAATCATCGCTTTAATTGAGCTGATGACTGCAGATGCAAGGACGTCTGTGTTTGGAGTAAAAGAACTCCATTTAATATTTAAAATGCGATGAAGGCATTTTTGGTGGAATTGTTCTAACAATTTAAAATGCCTTTCATAACAAGTCCATGTTTCACAAGAATACAACAGGAATGGCCAAACACATACTGCTGCTGTCCAAAGGAATTGGTATAAAACACAGAAAACCAGCCAGTCTATTACAGTCTGTTAAAGTCTGTCATACCGGCCATGATGAAATACCACAAGGTATAGAAAATACGTATTCGCCTTTATATATTTAATCCTTTATACTGAACACTCAATATTTCATCTATTCAATAAGACATATTCCATATATTCAATAAGACATTCAATACTTTATTTCATTGTACCATCCATTTTTATATTATATATTGTATATTCCATATTCTATATCCCACATTAATTTTACAAGAATATAAATCAAACATAAAAAATAGAGTTGGAATTCTTTTAAACAAAATAATATATTCCTCTATACACAATCATACAAAACCTATGTTTTTGTATTTATTTTTACACACACACACACACACACACACACACACACACACACACACACACACACACACACAGATATATATATATATATATATATATATATATATATATATATATATACGACGAGCTTCTTTCAGTGTCCGTCTACTAAATCCACTCACAAGGCTTTGGTAGGCCCAAGGCTATAGTAGAAGAAACTTGCCCAAGGTGCCACGCAGTAGGACTGAACCCGGAACCATGTGGTTGGTAAACAAGGTACTTACCACATAGCCACTCCTACGCCTATATATACATACATATATATATAAAAATTTAAAAAAATTGGGTATTTCAGTATATATATATTTGAGTATATACTAATATATACTTTTGTTATTTACACCACCTGTCCTCGTCTGTTGTTATTTTTTGTATATTCTCCCATATATATATATATATATATATATATATACATATATATATGAAAGAGTTTTCCATTTTTACGGAGCACCAAACTAATACACTTGCTTGTCCCTATACCTGTCTTCATCTTTGTTTTCTATAAATTTGAAGTATATGTATACACACACACACACACACACACACACGCATACTATATGTGTTTATACATACATACATACATACATACATACATACACACACACACACACACACACACACACACACATATATATATATATATATATATATATATATATATGCAAAATACTTATACATATACTTATATTTCTCGTATATCGTAGAATTAGTAGCCATGACCTTCAAACATAACTGTGTGACCACTACCGTTATCTCTAAGTCTCCTCCAAATGAACCTCCTCATCTATCACTTCCTATCAATTCCAACCTTTCTCTATACGTCAGGTTATCCATCTAACCACATCAAACCTATCTCAAACTTCATCCTTCTCTCACCCGTATAGTATTACTGTTGCACGTGTTTAAAACTGTACATATATAGTGACGGGTGTGTTTCATTTCCATCATGTTCACGCCCTGCCTAACGATAATTTTCATCACCACGTTAACAATCATCTTCTTCCCAGTAACCTAATCCACCATTTTATCCACACCTGCGAGGCACTAAATACTATCCCCGCCACCCAAGTAACATCCCTGGGTCTGTATTGACTTTTCTATCGTGTGTTTCAGTTCAACTATCGATTCACTACTAACATCAATGTCACCATCACTGTCGTCATCTTTATCATCTTGGTTATGGTCCTCAACATTACAGATTTAGTACTTTCATAAAGTTAGCCTAATGGATTTACGCAAGTGTTTGAATAATTTGAACTGAGTACGTTATGAGAACGGCGAAAGCCACGTATATCCTACTCATTACAGTAGCCTTACCTGCTATCAGTGGAGTGGTGGTAGCACAGCTTAGTACCGTGTTTAAGGTATAAAAGACGCATGGGCTCAAAAGATGTCCGCAAATGCAGCATCTCAAATTCAGAAAAACCATTTTTAATGCATCGATGTGTATGGGAAGTCCGACTTCCCATATAAGAATCGGGAGGCTTTTGTTAAGGGCATTTGTTAGGGGCAGATTTCATCTTGTATACCATCAAGGTGGGTATTCTCTGTTGTAATGATTTTTCATGATAGAAATGCGTTGGGAAGGAAAAGGCTTGCTAAGACTCCAAGAAATATACGTGTAATTTCATATTTAACTTAGTCTTTGGTACTATTTTCGATACTTACCTGCCATTCTTGAATATTTTCGGCTAAGCAATTTCCCAATGAGTTTGAACAGGCCTTTCGAAAGCTTTTCATGCAGCGTACGCAGCATAATGCAAATGTCTTGAAAATCTCTCATCTTTTAACAATTCCTGAAGTGAAGGCTTAAAAAAGTACAAACCATGAACTTGGATATTCAGATATCTATATGACACTAAACACAGTTCCTTGGAGATTAGATAGCCTGGAATGTTAGATCAGAAGAGTCTTCATATTTTTTCATAGTTTTATATGAACTCCTCATCACCTGAAACAAAATAATATTCGCAGGAGTATTTGTTACTGAAACCTCGGTACTGTGCGAGACAGGTCTCACTGCAGAGAGCAGATTAGGATATTTAATTAAACCGCTTGATAACTTTCATAATGAAGTTATTCTTTGTTATAAAGAAGTGATATGATGTTTAGGTTCTTTCTAAATTAACAGAATAACAAATAGCACATAACACGAAAGTCTCAAGTCTGATCCTTGTTTACTACTATGCAGCATAAGTAAAATTCGTTGTAACTTTAATTATATTGACATTGCTGTGATAGTAAATGAGATCATTGCATATGCAATAGAAGGAAGTGAAATGATGGATCCTTCCATTGCATATCAAAGCATTTACATGACCACAACAGGCGCGTAAAATCAAGAAGGAATAAGATAGACTGGCGAAAATAAGTTTAAGACCGTACCAAGATTATGAAAATTAATAAGCCAAATGAGTGGTCATTTGGCTGGTCGTACTGCACCGTTTTGTGTAATAATCTAGCATTGTTACACATTAATCCGCAGTGGGAAAGCGTCGTAGTAACAGCCCAGTTACTAGATCAAAGATCGTGTTGCTTCATTAGCAAAATGTGTCCTTCATGAATATTAGCAAGCAATTAGGTTGTAGCAAAACGGTTTGTGTTCAAGAATGGAGGTTTACCAAGCCACTTTCCAATACAATGTGCGGCGAAGAACAGGTGCTCCGAAAAAAACAACAGTACAGATGGATCGGCGAATTCATAGGCTCTCTGAAGGTAACCGAATGCTAACGGCAGTGGACGCTTGCAAGCAATTATCTGATGAAACTGACATCAGCTTTTACACCACAAACTGTCAGAAACCGCTGTTAGGGCGGATTGCTCGGAAGAAGCCGATCATTTCTGAGACGAACCGGTGGAAGTGGATCAAGTTTATTAAAAGCCATATTGAATGGACGGCCGAAGACTGGTCAAAAGTTCTTTGGAACGACGAATTCCACTTCTGCATCTTTGGATCAAATGGAAAGACTTCTGTTAGACCCAGTCCAACTGAAGAATTCCATCCTAAGTGCGTCGAGGAAACAGTGCAAGCGGGAGGTGTGGGTAATGGTGTGGGTAGCGTGTAGCAGCTGAGGTGTTCGTACAGTTGCTAAGGTTGATGGTAGACTGAACGGTGTAAGCTAACTGCAATTGATAAATGAAAATGTGCTGGGATATTTAAATAATTAGATGTGACCGGGATCTATTTTCCAGTTGGACAATTGGTCCGTTCATAAGACTAGGAAAGTTTTGCAATATTTTGAGCGCAATAATATAGTGGTTATTGGGTGGTCTCCGCAGAGAACGGATTTGAATCCGATAGGAAATTTATAGAATTGTTTCTAAAAGAGTTCATGCTAAAAAACCAACAAATTTGTCCCAATTATATAATTTTAATGAAGAAATACGGCAGAACATTCCAAGTGATTTTTGTGCTCATTTGTCGAACTCCAAGTCTCGCTGTTGTAAGACCGTAATTGAAAATAATGGCTATGGAACTAGGTACTAATAATAAATTTTTGTTCGTTTATCAATTGTGCTGTAAATTTTCAATTTAAACGAAATAATGTTGGTAAGGTCTTAAAATTATTTTGCCGACAATTTTTAATCATTTCAACTAATTGCGCATTAAAATTCTTCAAAAAGATATATAACGCCTGTATCATTGGAAAGAGAAAAAAATCTACGTAAGCTAAAAAATAAAATAATTTTATACAGCTTTGTTAAAAAATAAATTAATGAAGAAATATAACTGTCATCAGCGGTCTTAAACTATTTTTGACCAGTATATATTACCTGTTAACACTGTTAGATTTACAAGCGGGCTCAGATGGAGTTGCTTTTTCCGCGCACACACTGTCCCCACGCTTATTCCCGAAAAATTGTAAACATGCTTCAAGCTGTAGATTTGTCAACACTCCAAAAACATCCTCCCAGCCTTATTAGCACTTTTACCGCAAAGGTATATTATATTAGTAATTGTATGTATGTATGTATGTATGTATGTATGTATGTATGTATGCATGTCACTATTCAGTCCTATTTCTAGATTTTTTGCTAATATAGAAAGAGCCGGTTTCTAAGCTAGATCCTAAGGTACTTCATTGGAATTTCAACAACATCAACAGTGTTTTTGTATGTATTTATGCATACGTGTAGATTTGTATGTTTTG